>NC_135778.1:29338053-29638053 GCF_028453695.1 Augochlora pura | reverse complement strand
GGAACCTATCATGTCGTGACGTGACACGTGACCCCAAAATTTTTAAAATCAATTTCTAGTACGCATGCGTTTGCAAGTTAGTTCGTATCGATATTAAAAGTGTATCAAAACATAAGCACCGAAATTACACTTGTATTAACCTATAACCATCCGTAATCATTATTTTCAGTAAATTGGATATTACAAATTCATTTGCTGAACTTATTTGTAGTATTGTCTTCGTAACCAACATACAATAATTGGAAACGTAGTTAAGGTATAAACCGATTACATATTAAAGGAAAGAACAATTTTTAAAACTTTTTAAGGTTATATTTGTGAAATTGTAGTTACAATGTAATTTTGAAAATTCCATTATTAATTGCCATGTCATATTTTTAAAATATTGTTCGAATGTCCTAATATTTAATATAAAAATTTAATAATTATTGTCATTTTCAAACAGATGAATAGAGCACTTTGTTTTGCACGCGCCCTAAACTTCACCTCCAAGCGATATTCAAGTTCTGGAAAATTACCTATTGATCTCATTGTGCCACTAAATAAAGAAATGATTGTCTGTTGGCATCCGGAACAAGAATTTCCATATGAATGTTCACTGCCTCTACCAGAAGAGACACAACCTGTATCAAACTCTGTATTATGTGTTGGTGGAAAGGAAATAGCAGATGTTTTCCACCATAAACGTAGAGAAGAAGTTATCGAAGAACTTGCAAAAATAGCGTATACAACAAAACACAGGTGGTATCCAAGAGGCAAAAAGTCCAGGAGAGTGAGAAAAGCAGAACCAGAGAGGCCATACTTATAAAAGTATCAAATTAATACATTTTATTAAAACTTCATAGTCATAAAATCATTAAGTAAACACTGTTTTAAAAAGATAGCTCGAACTTTATTTATTCCTTTCTTTAATATTGCACTTAAATATTGTTATTAGCACAGCTAAAACTTCATATGCACATAAACAGGAATATACATCAATAGTTTCATAATTACACAAACTCCAACGCTTTTCCTATGCATACTTGTGTTTTACAAATTGTGAGGAAGTATTTGTCTCTCTCCTTCGTATAAAAATATCTGCATTGCCTGGTGGAGTAAATATCTTCCAAAGTTACATTTTTCTTTTATGTTCCAAGTCGCCGCTATTCCGTAATAGTCTCCGTTTTTAGAGTTTTTCAATTCCTTTATTCCCAAAGCATCAATCATAGCAGCTTCTCGAGTGTAAGCTTCCACAGGAATAACATTTTGGAATATGTGGAGACAAACAACCCCATAGCCAGCATTCCAAATGTTTAGGATATGTTGGATCTTTGCATTCTCAGTGCTCTCTGTTGATATCCATGCTTCAAAAGCGTCCTTAAGATGAGAGTAAGGTCTATTACGTGTACCTTTGCCTACATAGAATATGGCAGATAGAAATGTGGTCCAAACTGCGGACTTTGTCAGAGTTTCAACGCGACACGGCAAATCCTTTGTTACTCGTGGATCCAAAAGCAAATAATTGAAGCAAGTCTTGTTTATTCCTTCCCTCCACTTCCTAGTAGGATCCACGTAACAAAACTCTTTAAAAATAGTCTTCTCAATAATCTTATACCGTCCTAGATTATTTACCCAATCACCATACATCAAAGAAGATTTGATTTCAAAATTACAGTCATCTATGTTGGAACAGTTCCAGGGAGCAACAGTGTTATCGTACAATGGGTTTGATTCTGACTTTTCTAAATTAATTAGTCTTTTTAAGTATAATTGTTTTGTTGTACTAGTTATTGGTCCTGGATTATCACCTAAATTAATTAACTTCTTTCGTAGCTCTTCGTTTGATATGAATACATTTGCTGATAAGTTTAATGATTCAGGCCCTAAAGATATATTTAGTAAATATTACTGAATGAAACGCACTGTATATAATTAGGATTAAATAAATTTTATGAATCTTACATGATGTGTTAGGTGTAGCGAAATCTTCTTTAGGTTTACTGAAATCAAATTAAATTAGTAACAACTATTAACATCTTAATGGTAGAAACGGACTCAATGCAGTTCTAATAACTTACCATGGCGGTATCGTGTAAATTCTGCGCTCCAGAAAAGCTATACCTTCATCCGGATCTTCATATTTATATTCTTCTTGCACACTGATAAACGAATGTGTCTTAAAACTGGAAATAATCACTTTATTAATACTTGAACATATTAATAGTAACTTCAACAAGCACAGTATCAACGAATTCATTAATTTACCTAGATGAGAGTACATTATAATTTTCCCCATAGCTGCTTAAAGTGTCATTACTTCTTATTTCTTTTAAATACTTTCCATGGAAGCTTTCGTTTACATTCATGCTATCTGTTTTTCTCCCCAAACGATCTGGTTCGTCGTTAATATTCAAATTTTCTAAATCGCTTAATTCACTACCTAATCCTTTCAGTTTATATTTCTCATTACAATTTGGACTTTTTGGCACATCGTCGTCATATAATCTTACTGCTAGATTTTTACTAATATTTTTGTTCAATTTATAAGGTAATCTGGAATGACGATTTTCATCCGGAGATAAGGAATTCGTTGAAGAGTCGGGGCTCGTACTCTCCGACGAATTCAGTATATCATTCTTCTTAAATTTCCTGCATGATGAATATTGCCTATGAAATCGTTTTCTTCTTGGAGTAGATCTCGCTATCATTTTTCCTAAATTAAATTCGTCTGATCTATACGATCCAGCTTTCGTCATGCAAGGAGTGTACGTTCGGAATTTCGATTCTCTATTTAGTAGTTTAGGCGTTATGAATCTTTGTTCTCTTTCGATCGCGTTTCCCACTAGAAAATTAGGCGATTTGCTTATGATGGAATCGTTCGGATCCTGCAGAGGAGTCAATGGGATTTTACTATTATTATTTTGTGCAAAAACTCTACGCTTATACCGTGGAGTAATACATCGTTTTTTTGTCTTAGTTTTCAATGAAAATTTATCTTTCGCATTGTACATTAAGTCATCATCTACGTTCAATGCGGACACTGGACTAGTATCGCATTGACTGTCCTCAACACGTTTGTGCTCATTATTAATCTTCACTTCTTTAGAGTTTGAATTTAACGAACTCGATAATTGATTAATTATTTGATTGAGTAAGCATTTCTCTTTGTCCATTTCCTCGCGAAGTCTGTATTCTGCGTCTTTGGTATCTGACTGGTTGTCACTGAAGTAAAAGTATTTATTCTTGACGTCAGGGAATCGGTTTTTTCCATTTGTTTGAAATTCTTCCATGCCAGTGTTTAACGCTGCAGCGTACTCTGCCACCACGTCTCCATTATTAACAAGAAGTTTATCTGTTACATAAAAAACAAAAATATAAATAAAGCGAATATTATTTTGTTTTGTTGGTCAACGTACTAAATGTTATTTTATGTTTTGTTGGTTTGAATTCTTTGGTGATGTTTTCACAATATTTGCCGAGTACTGTAATGGCTCCATAATATTTCCCGTCGAATGCATAGTGAAATGGACTGCGCCCTTCATAGTCTAGACAAAGAGCATCACCACCATTTGCCAGAAGCATTTCTAGTACCGTGACTCTACCCCATGCTGCTGCCACATGAACTGGAGTAAGTCCGTCCATGGATCTGTGAAGGTCAACATTTAGGTATGTGAAAACAGATTATTACTTTTATTGAAATAATGATATAATTACTTACTTAACATTTGGGTTTCCTCCATGACGTAAGAATAACTTAGTTACCTCCTCTGCAAAGGCTTCTGAATCATTACCTATTACCAAGTGAAACGGTGTTACACCGTACGAAGGAATCAATGTATTAGGGTTTGCATCTTTATTTAGGAGTAAAGTTGTTACTTGCCTATTACAAAAAATAATAAAATAAAATAGAGAGTGTAAATACAAGACTGGTGTGAAATATAAGACCAAGAAAAGTTCCTTACATTATATTATTGTCTTCCAAGCCATCACAGAGCGATGAAGCCAAAAAAAGGCACCCTTTTGATTTTGACACCAATGACATATTTTATATTCCTCAGTACACAAACTTTATTAATTTTCTGACTATACTGTATAACTTATTGCACAGATTAATTTAATATAATTATCTCTTATAATCAATAAATATATAAGATTCATCACTTTCATGCTCCTAAAAAAATAAATTATGTAAAATCATGGATGAAAGCAGATAATTTATTTTCAGATATTTCCAGAATTGTTAGGAAATATATTTCTTAAATTGATATAACGAAAATATGAATACAATTTTAGTATTTGGATTAATAAGATCAATTGATCGCGCGTCAATTTGTTCAAACGAACATTTTCAAAAAGTAAACAAAACAAATGCCGACAGTAGAGAAACAATGACTTAATTCGATGTATTATAATTTATCCGGATAAAATACAAAGTGAATATAATGCCTCGGTAAAATTAGATTAAGTAATTTATAGGAGATACATTATTATTTTACCTTTGATTTTAAACTGACTTTTCAATGTCGTGACCGCTTGTTTACACCGTTTCACATTAGCTAAATCACGATTTATCACAACGCAAGTACAGTATGTGTGACTGCGTGCGCATAAACTATATGCAACATGATAGACGAATCAAGTAAACAATTGAATTGTTAACTGAATTATCGATAATCAATAACAAGGCTGTTCAACTTTTTAAGTGATGGTAAAATCGTTCATCGATTAGTTCCATGATTAGATTCTGCTTAAGTTATCAACTGCTTTTCTCCGTTGGTTACGTTGTCCAACAGTTTGAACGTTTTGCCACTGTATGGATTGGCGCTATTCGGACGTTGAAAGTAACAAAAAAAATTTGTGCCAGACTTCACATTGCTGTTTATAGGAGAATCTGCACGAATCATTTGCTCGAAAACCAAACATTGGAATATAAAACTAAAAATCGTTTAAAAGTAGTTAATAATCAAAAGAATACTTAGAAAATTATTATAGATAAGTTGCTAGAGATCTCTTTTAGGTTTTCTAATGATAGAATTGAAAAGTAATTCGAGATAGTGTCGAGAAATCAATAAGTACTGGTAACTAACTCGGGGAAGAGTGACTCAATCTTGAATCGATTTTAGAGTGTATATATGTACCCATTATTTTACGGAGAATTTACCCGTTTAATTTCCATTTTCTACTTAATGATTTTCCTCCAACACCGTATTCTCTTCAATATCTTTTAGTACATAAATATGCTTAGATTATCTAATTGTAAACTAATACTATTTACGAGAATACGACTCTTGGAATGTTGTAACTGATTAAATTCGAAGTTTTGTTAATATTATTAATTATGCGCAAATTAACAAACACTTTATAGTACATCGGAAAGAAAATGTCTAATTAATACCTTCAGAAACTTTCGTTCTATGAATCTGAAAGTAACGTAGATCAAGCGCAATAACGGCTAAAATAATGAAACGTTATAGCAGAAAAACTATTGCGCGTTACGGCTCAAGATTAATTATGAAATTAATTACTATCGTTGAGCAGGTCTCGTTAATCTCCACTGAGGACCGCCAACCTTGCGGAGAAGGTTTCATCGATATTTTATCAATACCATAACACCTATACGCAAAGCCATCTAAAAATAATTCGTCTGAGCACTCGCAGCAATGTAAACCCTACGTTTCGCTTCTCTGTGATATCAAGCATCTTCACAATCATTGTATCCACATTGTGATCTTTATTAGCAACAATTCCCAATGAACAACAAAACGTTTCTGTATCATCCAATCTTAAAGAGATTCTCGGTGTTCTGACAGAAAATTGCAATTATTTGTCATCGTAGTACTAGACAACTAAAACAATGCGAAATTTTGTATATAGCTGAAGCCCTGCCAGATCAATTCTTCCTCTTTTGTAAATTCTAAGTAAAAACGTGGCTTATTTTATTGCTACTAAAATACCATCACAGGTGTTCTCGCGTGTATTATAGGAGAACTTGTTATTCTTTAAAGATTGTCTTTTAACCTTTCTTCAGATTCTTTAATGAAGATATTGTTCTTGCAGTTGTAACGATTTTACGAGGCACTGTTCAGCAACGTTATTATAAAAACAGGAGGGGCATTTATTAATAACAATACAGACGAAACATTGAATCTCCCTCGAGCGACGGAGTAGGAGCGTTATTTTACGAGAGGCAAAGGTACAGATTAACATATTGGGCGAGACTTGAAAGTGTGACCTTTCGGCTTGTGTTGCTCGATCATCGAGCTGCGCGCACACAGAAAATTCAAAACGCTGTTTACACGCGTTACACGTGGGAAGCGATCGGCGACGTAAATTTAAACGGCATTCATCTATTTTTTTTTATTCCCAAGAACCACGTACCAAGGGTCACGTTGGAGTTGTCACAAAGTTGTAACAGGTAGAAATTTCCCAAATTTTTCTGTTTCTTTTCTCAACAATTTTCTAACAGATCATTGCGAGGGGTGTGATTCAGGAGTGTGGACATTGAGGGCGGCTTTCCCTTTTCTGGCGAACTCGGATACAGTTTTCTACAATTTCGTTTCCGATTAGTTCTCGAATGTGCGACGAAGAATGAAGTCGACAGCCGGGATTCTTCCCCGAATGCCACCCACGTACGAGATCCACGTGTGGCGTCGGTGTGATCGTACCTTTACGCAGAACCGAGTGGGTGGCTGAAGGGGTGGTTTATCGATCAGGATAGGGACCTCCGGAGGCTCAGTGCTCGCGGAACCACCACCCCGTCGAAGCGATCTCACCGTGCGGAACACCTTTCGTCGGTACAGCTCGATGTTCTCGTGAAAACCGATTTTCCAAAATTAACCCCTCAGTTCGTTCTCGTGGTGCATACTATCCCGGTTCCACGGAGGCTTTCCGCCAACCCTCACAGCAAAGTAAGTCAGCCTGAAGCTATTCTCTCTCTCTCTCTCTCGCGAACTCCTCTCGATTTCTCAATATTGTCTTAATTAATCTGCGATTTTGTCCAGCGGGATGGCTTCCTGGCAACAAAGTTAATGCGTAGTTAATAATAATAATAGTAATGACACAGGTTGGGCAACATTTCATGGGATGAGAGGGTGCGCTATGTAAAAAGTGATTCTCTTGCAGCAAACTTAGCTACGGTGATCATGGTTGCAGATTACTTTTGGCGATCGTTATTGTGCTATTTTATTTAATTAAATGTCGAGCGAAGAAGGATTTAATTGTTTTATTTGGAAAATTGATTTATTTCGTTGGGTCAATTCTTATGGGAGCTATTGCATAAATCGTTGTGGAAATTATGTGATCGTAGGAACTAGGTCGATTTTATTAGAATTTTGTCTTGTCCTTTACAGTACAGATGTTAACAGTCATCGTGAGTACTCGAGCCACTCAACGACCTAAAGTGACCCATTTATCGATCCCCGAAATGTTAACGAATCGTTTCTAGACCTGTTTCTATTTGTTGTTGCATTCACGGGAAAAATATCGTTGTCAATAAATTATGCTCGAGTCTCTTCGTTCCGTGGAAAACAATATAATGTTTGTTTAACTATAACGAGGGATGAAAGTGGTGCTCGGCGCGTCCAATGGCGTGCTTGACCCGACAAACATGTTTATCCCTCTTTTTAAATAAACTTTGCAACGTTGTCCCATCGATAACTCGAGGCCTTTTAAGATTTACAACGCAAAACGAAGAAATTTCATTTTACAAAATTACAGTAAGCAGTACCAAGTGTAAAAATTTGTCAGTTATTTAAATAATTTCACTTTTGAAATTAATACGGTGATAAAATTACAACAAAGAAAATTGAAATTAAACGAATATGGTAACGAGGGGTGGACAAATGAATTTCATCCATAAAACAATACTGTAAAGTTTTGGAAATTAATTGAGATTAGCTGTATTAGGATTGATAAGATTAAAAACAATTAAACTGAAAATTAGGAAGAGTATCAAGGTGTTGTAAAATTTCTATCATACACGTAGTACTGTCGAAAGATTTATTTAATGAGTTGTAATAATTTTAATTGAAGTGCCATTATAAGATTCTCACTTTAGGTGTAATTTTGTTTATGGGTATGGAAGTATGTTAGGATTGTAGGGCAAACAGGGAAAGCAAAGGGGTGCACTGACCTCGATAGCTGGTTCATGGAAGGTGGACATGTTTTTGGGACAGAGCCAGACAAAGTCGCGACTGCATTTAGCAGGACCGATACCCTTGAGTCAACGTACGAGGAATTTCTCGTCGAGGATAGATCCATAAATCAAACGAGGTCTACGTTTATGAGGATTCCGGCCTTTGGCCACGATCGATAATTAGGTCTCCGTGATTCGAAGTTGACAGAAGTCGAGCTGAATACTTTATTATTTGCGAAACAGTCCCATGCCTTTGGAAAGCCATCAACTTTTTCCGAAATTAAACTTAAAACACTCGCCTCGCACAAAATGCAAAAATAATATTAAGGGAACTTCCAAACTTAATTTAGAAGATTGAAACTTGAAAAAGATGAAAAGTGCTCGTCTTTGCAGTTGGTAGTCATTCAAATTGTGACAAAATTGTACATTTTGTTGAGAATCGAAACTAAAATTAAGCATTATAAAATGTTTGTTGAAAGAGAATGTTGTTAACAGTGTTTCCCGCTATGGCAATATTTCCCCTGTGCGCAAGGAGCACTCCTGTACAATGGTATGTTCCGTCGCAGGGTGAACCACCTTGGTGTCGTGCCACCCTCCATGAAACTGAGTCGCATGTAGCATGCAAAGTCACATATTAACATAAATACTTGCCAAGCCATTTTCTTTTATCGCATACACCGGGACTATTATTGTTTTTTCGATCACGCGGTCGGCGAAATGAAAAAAAAAATTAGGGCCGTTGACCCTCGACACCAGCTTATCAATTATCATCAAGAAACCGTGCTAGCGTAAACCCTAAGAGTAACCATACCATACATAACGACATTACATACACATTCTTTACAATTTCAAGTCCCCAGTTCTTAAAATCGATTATTAATTGCCGTTTAACCATTTACAAACAACATTTAATTAACATCTGAGCCCAGCTAATAATTATTCGTAATCTCTAGTAGCTTCTGTTAAACAGGTTCAGTGAACTTTTTTGGAATAGTAAGGGAGAAGTTACATAAACATGCACGCTGGGTGGAATCGCGAGGTATAGGGAGCAGGCGAGTCGACTATTTTCGCATAACGCAGGCCATAGTGATCGAACGGTTGTTTCTTTGGTTGTTTTCTGGCTGGCGAGAATTCCGGCGGGCGGTTGGCAGACGTCCAACGTCGGGAAAGCCGTACTGGTTGCACTTTCGCGTATCTATAGCCGTTCCTCTCTCCCCGGTGCACATGCAGTCGCAGCCATGACACTAGGAATCAGGCCACTGTCCTAGTTTACGCCTTTCCGAGCGATAAAGGTTACCCCTTTGCAGTGCACGTAACCTACTCGTTGCAAGTTTGTACGAGGCTCTGCCGTTGAAATCGAGACGCCAATGCGTTCTCACATAGGCGTGCACCGGTGCTGTGGCGGTTGCCGATTTTCGGGGGTCGTTTCGGCTGGCCGCTGCGCGGGTAGGTGAAACAGACCCAGCGTCCCTGAAACCATTCGATGCGGTTTAAACAATTTCTCAGTCTGATTATCAATTTTAAGGATACTGTATACAACGATGCGACGATGGTCTGCAAGTATGATGCAATCTTTTTATTTTGCATTTGTACTGCATTTAACTAGCCCCATCTTTTAGGATAGTTCTGTATTCGTCTTTCTGCTACCATCGTCTTCTAAAATTGAGCTTACTAATTCGACGCAATTTGAACAAAGGTAACGTCCACATTCTCCGCGTCGTTGTACGAATTTCACGCGGCTCTTGGTAAGAAAAATCGCACAGGAGGTGAAAAGCAACTCAACTATAATTTTCTACCAATGTTGCTGTACTCCGTGCAAACTCGGCTGTTCGATAACCGAGGTGCAACGGCCATCGGCCCCCGACAGTGAATCTAGGCCACCAGCACCAGTATTTCCAACCCCCACAATACCGTCGTTAATATCATTGGTATCGCTACAACCATCGCTAACCATTCAACATTAGCATCGTTGCTAAATAACACCGAAGCCATTGATCCATTTTATCGAGTATATTTGTTGCTGCATTGCTTTTCTTTAAACGTTCCACTTGCAACTGCTTTGGCGTTTCGTGAGTCCCAATATCGATTGGCGAAACAGTGCGCGCTGTACAGGTCTGTAATTTCTCCCTGGAAAGTATATATCACGATTGAGAAACTAAGTAAAAATATGTTGTCGATTTTTTAGCATGATCACCGCGTTGCCAGTGCCCTCGGTGAAAGTCTTCCACAAAACCTATTACCAAGAAAAGGGATCCAGGGTAACGAGTAGTCAGCCTGGCAGTCCACTAACGGAGAGCGAGGCCGTGCTGGCGTTGCTGGACAAAGAACCACCAGAGTACTACTTCTGTGGCAAGGTAAGCCATGATGCTTTCACTATCAAGGTTGCTGAGCTTATCGCAAAGAGGACGCATCGACCTTCCATTCTGTAAAATGGAAAATGGTCAATAGAGGAACTTGCCGCGCTTAGGTGATATAAAATTAATATTAACCGTTTTACAGGTAAACGCATTGCACGTGGTGGTTGGCTCCCTTCTCCTAGGCGCCGTGGTCTTAGTAGTAGGTCTGGTGCAGCTGGCACCAGGTGCAGAGGCAGCGCAAAATTCCACGTCCCTAATCGTAGCAGGCTGCATTCTACTGTCGGTAGGTGTATTCCTAGCGACAATTAGAGCCTTGTGCATCAAGAGACAGAAATCCGGTCACAAGGACGAGACCCACCAGCGTAGTGTGACCAGTATAGACATGCTGTTGGCGCAGCACAGGTGAGACCCGAACCAAAGGTTTTTTCTTCGGAGTCGGTTATATCGAAAACTAGAAATGATAGAAACAAACAGTTTTGGGAATCGTGATCCTCTCTTAAAAAGCTATGGAACAGGTCAATAGAAATATTTGTCCTTACAGAGATTTCACCGTGTTGACGCCGGACGAACTGGAGGATCTGGTCGGCCGATCGACCTCCGCTCTGGAGAGCAAGATCCGCAAGCAGGGTCACAACACCTAGGTGTTGTCGGCCTCGAGGAAGGCCCATCCGTCATCGCCGCCGTGCTCGAACACACCGTCATCGTCGACGTCGCCAGGGACTAGCTCATCCATCCTCTACACGCATCGTTACGACTCTCGTGAACACAGTCTGGTTTAAAAAGGGGCCGGCGCCTGTCAGCATCGTTTCTTAGGGACTACTTCAGCCGCCGCCGCCGCCGTCGCCGCCGCCATGCACGAGCAGCAGTTTTCATACTTAAACGATTGCACCGCTGCCTTTAGCTTGACGCAAGTCGTATATTTCGCGAAGGGCGAGCATCGTTGGGAAACGATCGCTCTTTCGTCGGACACACGTGGAAAGAAGACAGCGTCCGATTGTTTCGGGAGTTTCTAGTGGAAAATCCGGTCGGGGGGTAAACCACCAGTGAACGCGTACACAGCAGAGATAAAGGGACCTAATTATCGATTAAATCCGCTGCCTTTCGTTCATTATCGTCCCCGGACCCTTCGTATGGGACGCCGCAACCTCTTGTCACACGGACTCCTGGAGTCCACGGTCCTTAGATATAATTATAGACTGTCTCAGATCATTGAAGTCGCCTGAACGGCAGGCTTTGTTTATTGTCCCATGTGCAACAACTTCTCGTGATCATGGGAAGCTGCCACGTGTGACGATAAAGGGGCCCGGTGTTCAGCTGAGACGCCCACTATTACGAGCGAATCGTAGTGCACGGGTATCGCACGGGAAACAGTGGAATTAGTCGCAGACGTGGGGTATTATTTTCGTCGGCTTAGCCTCTGCACTATGTAGGCGAAGGATAAAAAAACAAAGATCATTCGAAAAGACAAGGGAGCGAATTTCTTTGCAGAGAATCATCGTCGGAGGCTGATGACCATTGAAAATTTTCGACCGTTTTTCGACATTGTCATCTACCGAGAGACCAAAAAGCTCAATTTCGTTCCGAGAACTTTATTGTGTTCAGAATCGTCGAGATATTAAGGGGGACAAAACAAAAATAAATGTATCATAAAACGTTTTTTGTACGAGACAGATGGGCGAGGGGTTTAGGATGAACCGCTTAATTACTTCGTCGCTTGGTTTCGGGTGGGTAGCGTAAACTTCCGGTGTCGATAATTCTCGTGAGCGGCCTTGTCACAGTCGAGATCGTTGTGTACCCGGGGAATATAGTTAATTAATGATACGTCTAAGTGAAGCGCTCCGACACAGCATCATGTATATGCACATATCCTCGAGCAGTTAAGTAGCTGTAAAGTGATCAAAAAATTTCGAAACCGATTTCGAGAAGTCTTTCACCGAATTCACGACGAGATATACCGATTGTATACAGGGTGTGTCGTATACCTGGCGAAGTGAATCGCGAACAAGCGAGAGAAAATTTCATCTATCCAATTGAAGACTTTTGAGGCCAATTGGCAAGGAAACAGCACAGTCATTGGAAATCGAAGAGGCGTGCTCCGCGCGATGAAAGATACGCGAAGCGTTTTCGCGTTTTCCCTTCTGATCGTATTTCGAGAGTCTTCGCCACCCCGACAGGGGGGAAAGACTATAAATAGATTGCAACACCTAAGCGAGTTCCTGCAGATTACAAACGTCTTGCTAGTCTCTCTATTTTAAAAGAAAGGGTATATTCGCAGACAAAATTGAAAGAACAAAATAGATAATTAGTATCATCCCATACGACAACAATGAAGGACATAAAATACCGAGTCAATTATGGCTCATACCGAACGTTCTTTTGTTATACGTACTATAGACGTAGTTTCTACATGTTATTACAATGATATTTCTAAATATAATAGAGCGAAAAGAATAAGGGAACGTGCTGCAAAAAATGTTGTCGATTTTACCGTCGACTTATTCGAACGTGTTCCGGGCACCTCAAGCATCTTGTAGCATAACTCACTGTCACTCCATTTTTAGGGTACGACCTTCCGGTCGAGGGCGAAGGTTCAAATACGCACAGTTTGTGTAGCTTAAGACAGTGAACGTGAGCTTCACGATCAACGATTGTATCGAATAAAATATTTTTCGTGGGATCCGAGCTGCAGTCGAGTTCAGAATTTTCTTTCTTCAGAGATTCATTTCGGGTTCGGAATTTCTTGATAAAGGTTTCGTTCGAGTTCAGAATTCCTTCGGTAGTTCTACATGGTATACCTTCCAAATTTGGTTGTTTCGTGGTGAATTACGAGCATGAATGTGGTATTGTAATTTGTAATATTAAAACTGGAATCACGATCGCAGAATAATTCGTAATCTCTATCGAGGGTTCTGAAACATAAGCGGAAATGATTACTATAAATAATATGCTTCGAATAATGAAACATAAATCCATGTTTAGGTATAGATGGTTATAGTTGGTGGCCAGAAGTGAAACGACAGCACAGATTAATTGTTAAACCATAATATTAATGATTGGAACCACGTTACGTTTACGATTCGGTATGAAATTATTTTTCTGAAATACCTTTCTGTGTCAGAAAAGATCCAAAATTGATTGATCTTCTTTTACTGTGTTTAAAAACAAAGTTCAAATTACGGAATTCGGTATGAATGATGATAATGGTCAATAAAAAGAATGAATAAAAAAAATATTTAATTCCAAACGTCGGTTAGGAAAGAAAACTTTAAAAAATGTTCCAATTTGTAATTAGAACGAATTTCTACGTCCTTAATCACTCTTTAATTGTTTTGAACACTCAAATTCTAAGAAAACAAAATCTCTACCGGTAATACAGATTCCTTCCCTTGGTAAGAAAGTATTTGAAAAATAAGAAGATATGTACTTTGGAGTGAAAGAATACTTCTATCTCGAAATTTAACAAAATAAAAGAACCTTTCTACTTTTAAAATAGCAAACAATTTTTATTAAGCGTCATTCGAATAAAAAGGTAGAGATTTTGCATAAAAAACCGAAATCGTAGAATAAAATTTATCCACATAAAAGTTCTCGCACAAGAAGTTCCCGAGAAAATCAATTATAAACATTTATTATTGAATTATTATGAACTCGCAAATAATTTCAAACATATTTTCCAATTGCTTTTCTCGAGAACGAAGTCTTAAATGAACAAACTTCTTCGCTTGTATGATAAAAATAGCTGTTAAATACCGTTAGACTGATGTTATTATCGTGTAATGTTAAGGCTACGTACTATAGTGATTCAGAGATTGTCGAAACACGAAATAATTCAGTCTGGACATAGGAATATTCGAAGAGTTCATATTTTATTGATATAATAATTCTATTCGAATCCATTGGATAGGAAGTATAAATCCGGCCAAAACGATTGTCATTAGCAGATTTTTACATGATTTCCTCATCGACGGCTAGCGATAAGAATATCTGATCGCTTCTGAAAACACTTTCAAGCCGGTTCAAAACCTGTACAGACGAAATAAATCAAGAAACAAGTTTACAATCGTGCTTGTTAATTTTTATTGAAAGTATTCACTTTAACAATATTGATTTCTCAATCATCTTATGAAAATAAACGCGAAATGTTCACGCAATACTTACCAATAATATGTTTCGATTCAATATGACAACAATATTTCATTTAGGTCATGATTTCTTTTTAATTTAATTAGAAAAATTTTTCCTCTGATTGCTGGAAGTTCAAATGACAACGCAATGGCAGTGGCCTAAATAAAATTGGCTACAACAACCTGTGTCCTGAAAAACAGACAAAATACGTTAGACTTCGTTAACAAAATTAATTCGAACAAATAATGATCAGAGAAATATACGCAACTTACTGTCTTTCTTGGAATAAATTATGATTCTGTAGACTATCAGGATCTGGTAAGGCTACGTGGACACCTGTAAAAATCAAGAAAATAATTACTTAAGGTTTTTCTTTCGGACGTTTTAAAATAATGAACTCTACATATAAAGTAATTTTTCATCGCGTAAATTTAAACGAAAGAAACATATCTGTCGCAAAAGCGACTCGTAGTTTAAACTGTTCCTTTATTGGCCTTAGTGTACATAGAGAAGATTCATTTATGATCGCTTCTTTTGTACGTACGGAGAACTTAGCAAACGAGACTAGTTTCGACAGTGTAAAGAATGTTTTTAGGTAAGCAAATGATTATTTTCAAGACCGATAGAGTTTATAACAAATAAAAACCACGACGGAAATATTTTTGGGGGAATGTAAAAAGGTAACTAAATCCTTTTGGTTCTGTTTTTGTAATTGTATCGCTCGAAATATTTCAAATATTGTATTTTTCCCCCCAGCATAGCGATTAATGAGTCTAGACAGCATGCAACAAGGAACAAATAAATTTTGCAGCATAAAGAAAATTGTATTGCACAATTGTTCAACTTTCTATTGACTGATGTGTTTATTTCATTCTTTGTTGCATGTTCGTATCCCATTTAATATTAACTTATACAACGCACACTATTGTAGATCTAAGGGTTTTTATAACGGTGCTCCAAAATATCTGAATATTTTCTCCTATTATCGCTTCTTAACATTAGATGGAGACTTTAAGGAACATGTATCTTCGGCTTACACCATAGTACACAGTAATTGTACATAGAGTCCATTAATGGGGGAATGGAAGATAATGGGTAGGTGGTGTGAAATAAAGATGATATCACTGTTAACTTTACTGTTAATATTCAAATTGATTAATGAAACATTAATCAGTCTTTCAATCAAAAAGATCTGAAACTTTAAAGAACCTTAATTTTAAGTATGGCGATTGTTTACTACAGCTATGTACCAGTGCACGCAATTACATAAGAAAGATAAAAGCTCGAATCCTTAACTTTTGTTTATAGGAACGGTCCAGTAACATTATTTTTATTAAAAACTATAATGAAATCACTAGATGCGCGTTTAGAGGACTTTCCAATCAAAATTTACTTGCTTAGTTACACAATTGAATTAGAAGAACTCGCTTACGGAGAAAACGATTTATTCAAAATTCATAAAAAAATTTTAATGTACAAATAGCAAAATACCGGCTTTTATCTTCTTTTGAATCCATATTTTTTTCTTTCGTAGAATAGATCCGTCTTCGAACTTCCAAGATTCACGATCTTCGGACAACCGTCTCTCTGGAAACAAATCACTTCTTAGCATCACAATGCATTTAAAAAAAAAATCATTTTATCACTAGCATAAATCTCGATCATTCGAACTCTGTTGAAATTCCCGCGCCGCAATATTCGCTACAGCCTTACCGGCAGTTGGTAATGCAATATCTTTTAAAAACAAAAGAGCCTAAGTATTTTCAACAATATATCAACATTGTCTATACTTATAAAAGAAATTATAACTCACATCTTTTTCTTGAATTGTGCACTCTTTACAATAATATGCATCTGAGACGCCAGGTCCACCACAAATAACGCATCGACCCTGGTAAGAGCCATAATTACATTCGTCGCAAATTCTGACAAGAGTGCATGGTCGCACGTATGAATCGCATATCACGCATTTACCGTCGCATTTCTCACATAATCGTCCAATAGCTGAAATCAAGAAATTCAAATAACACATATGCATTGCTAAACTGTACAGACATAACCTTAAAACTCACCGACACCCGGTTGTTTCCTGCAGAAGATCAAATCTGGATGATGCTTAGCCATTTTTGAATGTACATACAATTATTTAGGTACTAATAATACAATTACGTGTAGATCAAAATGGAGTTCCGTTGGTTAACAATTCATAAACTTATGATAAACAAGCACTTTGGTCAATGGTTTGATGTCATACTTAAACTATGGCGTTAACCTAGATTGGCGTTGACATCAACGTTTTGTAACCACGTGGCAGAAATATGAATTTTGAAAAGCGCGCAATTTTCAAATCGTGTAATGGTATGACAGATATCTTAAAAGCATTGCTTAATCGTAAAAGTATAATAATATACTTATAAATGACTGGATCGAAACCAGTATTTTATTACGTTGAGTTCAGTACGGTACGCTATTAATATTTAAGTAAAATTTATTATTTTTTCTCCTGTGGTAAATTACTTTCTAGATAGCAAACATTCTCGCAAGATTATTCGTATGTTCCTACATGAAACAAGTACAAAAGGCAATCTCATATATTCAAAGCAAGCGTTTATAATTCGCTATAAATTGTAACAAATATTTCTGTTAACAACAAAGAAAATGACTGATAAATCGATCCATGAAATGGCCTATTGTGGCAGAACAGCAGATATCAAACGTCTTCTCAACGAAAATGAGAAGTTAAAATCTGAGAAGGACATTGTACGTACTCAATTTGTTTTTAGGTTATGGTGTCCGTCATAATTAATTTTGTTTTTTAGACAGGGCGTACCTTAATTCATTGGGCAGCTCTTGGTGGTCATTATGATCTGGTTGAATATTTATTGTCACTTGATGTACCAGTTGATTCCACTGACGATGTGAGTATCCTCAATTTTGTTAAAATACATGTACGACAAATTTGAGGCGTCAATAAGTAAAAGAAGGGTATAGAATTTTTTAGGAGAATTTATTGTAATGGTACCACATGAAAATGCAGACGATAACATTATAAAGCATAATTAAATTGTTCTTTGAAATTCTGATAACAATTATGTTAATTAATTATATTTTGTGTAGTTATCGTTTGGGTCTTTTTATGCGAAATCGATGTAGCAGAGTCTTCTAAACAATTTAGAGTGCTTGGTTTACTTTTTGGTTGTTTAGTTTTACCACAATGAATGTTTTCATACGTCCCTGCATTGTGCACTTGTGAACGAATGTGGTGCCTCTTTCGGAGGAATAATGTAGCTCTTTCTGATGTCTATAATGCGCCGATTTGATCAGTGAGAAAACGCTCAAACTGTTAGCCAAATACCGACCAAAAAACTCTTCTATCATTTTTATAAATTCGTCGATAATTTGGTTAACAGTTTGAGCGTTTTCTCACTGCACTAATTGGCGCTGTACGAACTTGGAACGGAATTCTTTCACCAAAAGATAGATAAAAACCTAAACCATGGATACGAAATTGTTCAGAAGAATCTACCGCGTATTATCCAAAATTATGAAATGCTTCATGCAAAATAATTGCTCATTTTTAGACAGACATGACGCCCTTAATTATTGCGGCATCGGCTGGCCACGAAAAAGTAGTGAACATTTTATTAAAAGAAGGTGCGAACATTAATGCAAGAACACAAACAGGTCATTCAGCACTACAATATGCTGCATCGAAGAACTGGGAGGCGATTTGTGTAGTATTATTAGAAAAAGATGCTGACGTGAATATCGTTGATGAACGTGGTGCAACACCACTGCATAGAGCTGCCTCAAAAGGCAACATTAAAATTGTGAAACTTCTTTTAGAGTGTGGCAAAGATTTAAAAATAGGTTTGCATTTTCCCGCATTATATTAGATGCTTTCTCTTAAACAGAATATTTTAAATAATTTTTATTTATTTTTAGACAGCAAGGATGCTGACGGCAATACTGCATTGCACTTAGCATGCGATGAAGATCGAGTTGATGAAGCGAAAGTGCTAGTTCGTAATGGCGCCAATTTGAATATACAAAATAAACAGAAAAAGACGCCACTGGATCTCGCTGGCCTGGGATTACAGCGAGTATTGAAAGAGATCGCACAAAATGACTCTTCAGTTAATACAAACGTTTAGTATTTTTTTACATTGTTATCTAACAAATGATGCAATCAATTTGTATTTGATCAATGTATTTATTAAATAAAATTCAAAGTAAATATTTTAATCGCATGTAGCTTGTTTGGTAACATGACCGGCAGCGTTACAAATTATGTACAACCATTAAAAAATTCCATTGAACAATTATTGCAACGAATCGTATTGTTATGGCAATTTATTAAATTATTGAAAATCACTGACCTGAGTAACAATACCTCTACCATTCAGTTCCCAGCATATATTATAGTGTTTGATTATACCTATGTATAAAAAGTTTCATTGGTCAGATCATGGTAAATGTTTTTTAAACCGCCTTTTGCATACAAAGAAATAAATAAAAGAATGTAAGGTGGCGAGGATTTGTTTACAGAAATTTTGGATGGTTTATAAAAAATACGTTCACAGAGACTCCAACTTTTATCCCATATCCAATGATTATTCTTTAGAATAAGGAACTCCCAAAAATTTTCGATCCGATGTTTCCATTTCTTTTTTTGTGTTTCTGCATCATATTGGTGTTAGTAAATATAGAAACATGAGAGTACAATAGCGTCGTCTTATCAGTTAAATAAAAAAATAAGTATATTAAAGTCTAAGTAATTTATGGCCACATTCACACACGTCTACGTTGATGATAGTCAACGTTGCAAGGCATACATGTAAACGATTGTACATTGATACAAAATTTTACAGCAAAAGAGTACTAAGGATTCGTTTACTATTGTTATTATAAATCCTCGAATTAGTTAATCTTAATGAAATAAATGTTCCACTGTAAATATGTATAATCAAGATATACATCATTTAAAAACTGTTATTACGCACAGCGATTACAATGGAAACGGCAACCAATGGGATACAGTTTTAACACTTATCCAAAAATCGAAAAATGGAAGTAGTTGGTTTCAATTTAGCACGCCTAGATAATTATAAAAATCTGTTTAAGTATCAATTCCACGTTGGTAGCATATTGTTGCGCATGAAGTGGTCATTCTCCAGTAATAATTAACGCTAGTGATAATTAAGGACACGTATAAAAATTGGAACAGTCCTTTTTATCATTATTTTTCATATATCACAAAAGATTCGAAACCTTCTAAAATCGCTGGTCTTGCTTAAGAAAATGTTTGTAATCTACCGCAGACCATTTTCAAATATATAAATCAACAATACTAATCACTTGATGCGCAACATTATAATCCTCGACGTTAACACACTTATCCCGACGGACACAATTTATTACAGGGTATTCTCCCTTATTTATGAAATTATAATTTATACCTTATCAACTAAATTCGTCGAAAATGTGTATAACGTTTATTAAGTGTACTCCGGAGATGCTTAGATTTAATTAGAGTAATTGTGACCAATAACGGTCCGACAGTTAAGTGGCAGTTCGATCTCGAATTTGGAAAGCTCGCCTAAGAAGTCACTAGAAAGCCGTTTAACGTAAAAAAGCAGGCCAGTTCAGTTCGTGTAGAATTACTTAGCCGTATCAAAAAATATTATAGTCCTATACATATATATGTATACATATGTATATACATATATATGAAGAGAGAAAGTGAGAGTATACAATAAGGCGTGTAACTTCAAGGAATTACTCCCATCCTCTATAAAACACGTAAAAACGTTTGATGACAATCTCAAGATTTTCTAGATGATCCGGTTCTCCGTTTAAGAAAAACTAACTGTATAAAAACCATTTTTTCATTGTTCTCCGGATGCGGCGTATTCTGAATATGTAAATGCGCACATACACAGAATGTCTATATTTTTTCAGATGATTTTTTGCAGCAAGTGCTTTTGAAAACTTTACCCTGCAACTTGGTGGTCGGGGGTTACTCGTAAAGTTGCAAATTTCTTTTGGAAATATTTGTATCAGGATGAAATCTGGATGACATTTCGGAGTTTCTGAAAAATCTTTCTTTTATTAAGCTTGTTTACAAAAGATACAATCGTCCAGTGAACTTTGCAAAATAAAAGTTTATTTTCAATTGAAAATTTGCAACTTCATTCGACAATATCTCCTTGTAGGCGCGCTTAGTTTAGGGCGTGTGTTCATTGCACACTTCCTGCACAAAATCACCCCCATACAAATACGTATAACCCGCCCGTTAATCTCTTTTTGTCTGGTTTTTCAAAATACAATTTATTTTTTTATTTGTCTCGCACCATTGCCATTAGTTTTAGACATTTTCTTAACTTCGGTCGTCACGTTGATCATGAATACTGCTGTCACGCTATATACAGCTCATCTTCCGTAATTTCGCGCGACGTTATGGAAAAACTCTGAACCGCGATGCTACGGAAGAAATAGCGTATTCCTTTTTCTTTTCGTATAAATATTGACAAAAAGAGGTTAAAGCACGTTGTGTTTGAATGCACAAGAAATGCACACGTTGTAAAAAATGCATGTATAAAAACGCTCCGTTTCTCTTCCCTCTTTTATTTCACACGGCGATCTCGTGTAGAAAAAATTCAGTTTCACACGCACCGAAAAGTTTCCAAATGATCATCAGGCAATAACATTATTGACAAATGAATTTTGACAAAGTAATCGACATTTTAAAAAATTTTTGGAGCAGTTTTCGATGCGTTCGAAATCAGATCACATGAAACGAAGACGTTCTCGATCACCTCTGATGCATCGCGATCGTCGATTTCCGGTTCGTTCCGACAGGCAAGCACAAAAATTCCAAAAATAAACGAAAAATGTAGCTCGAAGGGGGTAAAAACAAAACAGAAAAACTTAAACGAGATGTTAAAGAGTATGAATTCTTCTTAAAAATAATAATACTTTCTCTTCGAAAGCCGGCGTTCCGAGTTCGAAAATTCACTCTCTTCGGAATCATCGAATACTTTATGGCGTGAAAAATTTTTTTGAACACTTTACTGACCGTCAGTAACAGCGAAATCGACAGAAAGTTAGACAGGTCTTGACCTCTCGAAACGACCCGACGAATCGTTGGCTCGATGATTAAAAACAATTACAAATAACATATTACGATTCTTTTGCGATAAAAATAAAAACTGCGATAATAATAATAATAATTAATATATATAATAATTAATTAATATAACTATAATATAATAGATATTAATGCTGCCCTAAATGTGGTGTTAATTCGTTATCGATTATGCAGGCCCAATAATATATTTCTAGTCTCGATATTACCCGGCATGATGTGGTAGCATTTCCCGCAAAGAACGATGAGACACCATGATTCTGAGAATTTCTATGGTAAAGCTTGTACAAAGTATGGCATCCCAGTGTCGTAAATCTGCATGAGATAGATCGGTGAGAGTTTATCCCGACGAGCAAACAGTTTCTAATGATTTCGTTCTGGTGGAATTGTTTGGGCTCGTCAATCTTTGCGGAATTAGGGTAAAATACTACTCAGTACGGCTCTGCCGAGTCTCTTATGTACAGAAGGAAGCCGGCCTCATCTAATGGCATCGTCGGGCGCACGGGAAATTTGAATCCCAACGCGAACCGCGCCGAAGCCGCGCGCCCCATGAACCTTGGTTTTCGTTTCTATGGGTTTCCTGCGTTGTGAGGGTTTAGTAAATAATTGTTGTATCCTCTGGTGTTTAATTGACGGTCTCTTCGCCGTCGATGCTCTCGTCCTGCGTTGTCGAGTCGTCCCCGGAGCCGCCGGTCTGAACGGAACCGCGTTTCAGACGTGTCGAACTCAGACTTATTGGAGGACCACCGCGTCTGTTAAATAATGAAATGCGTTAATGAAAGAATACAACAGTTTTCGCAAAATACAGCAATGGTTCCAAAATTGTAGCTTCCCACACACCCATGTTGAGGAACCATTGCCATTAGCAAGGGAACGTCTCCAACAGGAAAGTTTAAAAAGTTATGGAACTTTGAAAATAAAATTTCCAAAGTTTAATCATCTTTTCACATTCCTAATTGACGATCTTCCCTAGTAATATCTAAATCAAATATTTTTCTCTAGCGTTCTCCTTTGCAAATTAAAATTAGGTTTTTCACTATTCTAAACGGTATTCTGAATAACTAACCGACACGAATGGAAATCTTCGAGTCGGAAGGGTTTCTGTAACACTTTCTTCCGGTAGAACATTACCTTTTCTTTTTTCCATGGCACCTAGATGTTATTAAAAATACCATTAAAATATTAATATACTGTACAATTGACATTGAAAGAGAACACCTGAATATTTCTGTTAGAAATATTTAGGTGTCTTAATTTGTCTAACTTTCATCATCACAGAATATCATTTAGAATGTAATGAATAAATAATTATTAAAAACAGGGATTTAAAACCGATTTGATTTTAAACCATTATAGGTACTTCACATCAGTTTCAGTATTTGCTAACGTAATATTAATAGCAAAATAATACTGGTACTAAATTTGTGCTTGAAATGAAAATACTTTAGAAATTATACTGAAATAAGAAAATCGAAATAATGACTAATAATTACGGATAAATATAGTTTTTATAGAGATTTCGCAAATAGTGTCGTAAAATACCAATATTTTATATTCTAGTAGAAGTCCCCAGTTAAGAAACACACCTGAGTTTATTCTTAAGGTTCGCCACCTCCCTGTTAAGCTCCTCGTTGCTCTCCAGCATGTCGTCCATCTCTCTCTGCGCTTTCCTCTTCATGGCCTTGTGCCTACTGATCTCCTCTTCAGCTTCATCAAGCTGCCTCTTTAGCGCTTTCATCCTGGCGTTGACCTTCTCAGCCTGCTCCTTATACTGATCCGAATTCCTCCTTTCGTCCTCCAACTGCAAACTCAGTTCTTTCAGTTTCTTCTCCAGCTTCCTGTTAATCTTCTGCTGTGCGAATCTCTCTTTAGCTTCAGTCTCCAGCTGTTCGTCAAGATTATTGATCTTGGACTCCATCTGCTGTATCGTAGCCTTGGTCTTCGCCCTCTGAGCAGTTTCTAGCTCGGTCAACTTGGCCTTGAGCTCCTTGTTTTGTCTCTCTAGCAGATGTTTATGTGACTCCAACTTTTGCGTGCTGGATCTTTCAGTAGTCAAGTCGTTTGTCAGCTGTTCGATCGTTATCTGAGCTTTTCTAGCCCTATCCATGAACAATTCCCCATGCAACTGTTCTTCTTCAAAATCTTCTTCAAGAGTTGCAATCCTTGCCTCCAGTCTCCGTTTTTCATCAAGCATCAGTGTTCCTTTGTTGGCATTATTATTTAATTCCTCCTGTAGTTCATCCCTTTCGTTTTCAGCAGCTCTTCTAGCACGCTCGCTGCCGGCAAAGTCCTCGGTCAACTGCATCAAATCCGCTTCCAGACTCTTCACTTTCCTCTCAGTCTCCTTAGCACTCGCTGCCAACTCGTCTCTAGCAGCTCTAGCTTCATCTGTCTCCCTGGTGCTGTCTTTGATCTGAGCTTGCAACTTCTTCAGCTGTTTCAACGCATCCTCTTTGACTTTGTTGTGCATTTCGAGTTGTTGTTCAATGTCCTTGAAGTCCGCTTCCATCTTTTTACGTTGCGCAATAGCCGCTGCTCTCTGCTTCCTCTCGTCTTCAAGCTCTGCTTCAAGGTCGCGCAACTGCTTCACTAGACCCCTTCGCTTCTCCTCAGCCTGTTCTTCTTTAGCTTGAAGATCTCGCTCGAATTGGGTTCTCAGGGCTTGCATGTTCACCTCCAAGCGCAGCTTGGCGTCCTCTGTGAATTGCAGCTCATCTTCAAGTTCTTCAACCTGGGAACGTTGCTCTGCCAACTGGGATTCCAGAGCTCGTTTTGCTCTTTCTAGCTCGTGAACGTTCTTGTCTGCTGTTCCTTGGTTGTTCACCAGCTCGTCAAGCTCCGACTGAAGGCCGCGACGAACACGTTCAAGTTCTTCAACTTTCTCATTCATTTCGTCAAGTTCTCGGGTCAAGGATAATACTCGAGTCTCCTTCTCTCGGGCCTCACGTTCTGCCGCATCTCGTTGCTCCGCGTACTGCTCTGATACTGCCTTCTCTTCAGCTAGCACCTAGAAGAGTTAAAAATAATAATTAAACAATCGCGATCTACTTTGGAGACTTCATGACACTGACTCTACTGTTACATTATATGACAATGTAAATATGACATGGCTGAGTATGAACTATGTGTTCATGAGACTTACAAATGAAAATGGACACCTTACGTACTTGTATAATTGTAGTAGCGTATTAACATTAATTAGATCAATTTAAAAGGCGCCTCTCTAAAGTTTTGCTCTACTAGCTATAGTGATAGAGATATGTATAATTGATTCTCAAAAATAGTTCGTAAGGTGCTGCAAAACATTAAATCCAAAAAGATAATATAACATCAAATGAGTAAAAATATTATTATTAAAAACTCACAGAAAGTTCCTCAAACTATCGTTAATAATAAAAGAAAGTAATATTCATAAGTAACTCTAATTTACAACAGCGTAATAATTAATGCCAGAGATGTTTAAACAAAGTATACAAGCTGCTTCGAACTAACTAAAATTCTTCTAATAATTACCTTGTCGAAATTCTTCTGTTTCTTTTCCAATTCCAGCACCTTAGCTCTCTGCGTTTCGAGTTCAATAATACTATCCTCCAATTCCGCTTGAATCTTTTTCTTTGATTTGTCCAGTTTATCGTTGGCAGCCTGCAGCTCCTCAACCTGTCTTTGAATTCCTTCCATATCTTTGAGACACCTCTTTCTAGCTTCCTCCAAGGCCACAGCAGCCTCCGCTTCGTCATCTGCCTTCTTTTTCGCCTCCGCCAATTGTACAACCAAACCAAGTACCTGAACAAAATTAATTATTAATGTGACCGTTTGCGGTGCTAGCTAGTCAAGAAATTCGATCCTTATCCATACCTGTTTATCCAAGGCTTTCTTCGCTTCCTCCTCTTCCTCCAATTGATCATGCAAACTCTCTTTTTCACTCTCCAATGCTCTCAGCTTAGAACTCAATGCCAGCTTTTGCCTTGTTTCTTCCTCTAGCTGTTGCTGAAGTTCAGTAAACTGGGACTCGCAAGTGGCAGAGGCCTTCAGAGCCGCCGAAGCTTTCAGCTCTGCAGCTTCTAGCTGTTGCATGACGCTGTCATACTCTTGTTGCAACTTCGTAACTTTTTCAGCAAGTTCTTGTCTATTCCTTTCTACTTCGGCAAGCTTGGCATTGATTTCAGCAAGCTGTTGCTCCGCTTGTTTCCTCCTCCTATCAGATTCCTGCCTGCTAGCACTGACAGATCTCAGTTCTGAAGCTAAATCAGCATTTTCAGCCTCTAGAGTCCCCTTCGCTTTCTCTAACACTGCCTTAGTCTTCTTTAGAGCATCCATCTGTTCATTTATGGCTGTTAATTCCTGAGTGTGCTTATGACGCATATCTGCAAGCGTGGCTTCATGAACCGAAGTCTCTTCTTCGAGGTTCTTCTTTAGTGTCGCCAGTTCTTGCTCCCGCTTACTCCTCAGTTCCTGCTGAGCCGCTGTGGTATCCAAAGAATCCAGCAATTCATTTTTCAAGGCCTCCAGTTCCTCGTTCAAATCGCGCTTCAGCTTTTCAGCCTTGCTCCTAGCAGCCTTTTCAGCCTCCAAATCCTCCTGTAACTCAGCCAGCTGAGACTCCAATTCTCGCAACGCCTTCTGCGCGTGAGCTTTCGCTGCACCTTCCTCGTCCATTTTCGCCATCACTTGGTTTAATTCCTCCTCGCGTTTCCCCAACTGCAACTGCAACTCCTCCACCTGCGTCTTTTTTTCAATCAGCTGCTCCTTTAAGTCTGAAACTTCCGTTTCAATCTTCCTCTTCGATCTGTCTACTTCCTGTCTCTGCAGATGATCCTTTAACAATCTCTGTTCCAGATCTGCAATACTTATTTCATGTTTAATTTTCAGCTTGAACAAGTGCTTTGCCTTTTCCTCCTCCTCAGCGAGCGTCTGGGAAAGATCATTCGCTCTCTCTTCCAGGAGCTTCTTTTCCTTTAATAATTTCTGATTTGTATCATCAGACAACGCCAAGTCCTCTTCCAGTTTCTTGATTTTAGCGTCACATTGCACTTTTTCTAATTGCAGTTTCTGCCTGGCGGCTTCCTCTTCTTCCAACTGTTCCTCAAGATCACTGATGTTCAGCTGCAACTTTTTCTTCTCTTGGGTCAATGCTGCGCTCCTTTCCTCTTCTTCTTCGATCCTTGCTTCTAAGTCGTGAAGAATTTCTTCTAATTCCTGCTTCCTTGCTGCTAATCTTGCTCTCATCTCCTCAGCTTCTGCGCATAATTCTACCTCGGCTTGCAATTGCTCGGCTAATACTGTCTTTTCTTCAATAGCTTGCTGATATTTTCTTTCGTACTCTTGTGAAGAATGCAACTGCAGTTCCAATTTGTCCCGCACCTGCTTCAGTTCATCCTCCTTCTGGGTCAATTTTTCTTCTTGCTTTGTGACTTCTAATAATGGCTTCACTTTGGTATATAAACGCCACCACTGCCAATTTCTGAGTTTTAAATATGCTGCACAATTTCTTTGGATTATCCTAATGGCGTTCAGTTGCTGGAGACGTTTCTGGTAATTCCTACGAGCCAAAAAGCCGCGGCAGAACGCTTGGAAGTTTACGATTATGTCTGTGATTTTATAGTCGCGCTCTTCTTCAAGATGAGCTAAGACTCCAGCACGGAAGAAAATCTTCGATTGACCTACTCGATAAAGATTGGGATCTAATTCCAGTGCCTGAATCTGAAATAAAAACATGTGCATTTTATAAATGATATTTGAATATGTCAAAAACTATTATAATGAACTAATATTTACCATTTTTTCACACGCCTTCTTCCCGTCCATGAAGCCTTTGGGAATAGCATTAGGTGTCAGGAGTTCATATCTCTGTCTAAATTCCTGGAAGGGTATTCTATTCGGGAATCCTTGACGGCAAATTCGAATTCCTTCCAAGACACCATTGCATCTCAACTGCTCTAGTACTAGAGGAGCATCAATCTTTCCGGCCCGCTTCTCGTGATTAGGTATAATACATCTGACAAAGTTAGGATTAGTATTTCTGAGCGTGACCATTAGTTTCGCCAGTTGCTCTTTGTACAATTGTGAGACCGTTCTAAACATTCCTTTCCTGGTCCTTGCACCAAATTGTGTATCGGTTAAAGCTTGTTGGGCCATTCCAACGATCTCAGCGTCCTTCCAAATATGACAGACGAAGGGATCCTGCGAGTTTTGCAGAAGACTGACCACATTTTCATTCAACGGATCCATGTTTTTCATCAACCACTTCGCAGCAGAGTAATCAACTTTCCCAGCATAATGAATGATAGCAAAGTCTGCGACGCCTCTGAAGTCGGTTTTCATGAATTTGGGATGCACACTGTGTGCTCCCACTAATTTCTCTACAAACGTCTTATCCGTAGCTTTTGGGAACCAACACTCCTCATCCAACAGTGCCATGATACCTATTGAGGAATTAAAAGCAACTGTTTAGTCTCAACAAGTGAAACATGAATAGACTTCAAGATCTTTGATCTTACCCATGGGCTTGTCAATGAGATCTATGGTTGGCTGTAGATCCAGACCAAAGTCTATGAACTTCCACTCTATGCCTTCCCTCTGATATTCTTCCTGTTCGAGAATGAACATAGTGTGGTTGAACAATTGCTGGAGTTTCTCATTCGTGTAGTTGATGCACAACTGTTCAAAGCTGTTCAACTCGAAGATCTCAAAACCAGCCATATCCAGAATGCCAATGAAACTGGCGCCTTGCCTCTTTGTACGATCCAGGGACCTGTTGATTCTGTTTACAAGCCACCTGAACATGCGTTCATAGCATGCTTTGGAGATCGCTTCGACAGCAAACTCAACCTGCTCTTTGGTTTGGGCCTTAGTCACAAAATCCCTGCCGACCTTGATCCGTGGCTTCAAGAATGCTTTCGTCATCTCTGTAACGCTCAAGCCCAACAGGTGGGAGATCTTCTGGGCAACTGTGTTGTCTGGTAGTGTGGCCTGATCAGAATTTCTCTCCTGACGAAACTGCATCGAACCGAACAGCATCACCGCAGATACTATGCGGAAGATAGAAGAAAAGTCCTCGTTGGTCATTCCCATTATGTGCATCGATTTCACGGTCGAGAAGAACTCTGCCGAATCATCTACTCCTGGCACTGGTAGTGCGCCATTTGAGAGGAACGGATAGTGTTTTGGATCCTCCAAAATAAACTCCTCTAAAAAATGTAGATCTTATAGAATGTAGACAATATGTATGATATAAAGAATGTCTTTCTCTTTGTTATCGAATAGCATCACTCACTTTTCTGCTCTGCTGAAGCACCTGCAAGGAGCTGATAAAATATATGGAAGGTCCTTTCATCCTTTGCTTGCCGAATTGCTCGCGATTTCTCCAAGAGATAAGTTTCTATGTTCGCCCCAGCTATGTATCCCGATGCATCGAAGTTTATTCGAATGAATTTGCCCTGAATGAACGCGATAAATAAAAATTTTATTGTGTTCATGGAATTTTTGGGACATGAATTATGAAATTAATTAACTGTTACTTACGAAACGTGAAGAATTGTCGTTCTTTACTGTTTTGGCATTTCCAAAGGCCTCCAAAATGGGATTCGCTTGCAGAAGTTGCTGTTCCAATTCGCCCTATTGTCAAATATCATTTAATTAATGAAGACACGGCGCTTCTAGCTTCCAAGAAACAGACATATATTGCCATTGTATATTTAACTCTCTAATGCTTTCTAATTTCAATGAATATTGTTATATGCAAAAATATGAGCATCTGTTAAAAAGGGAACGTATATTGTTACAGTGAAAAAGCGAATTTTTTAATTTTAATAGCGATCTTTTTATGCTAGAAAATTAAATATATTAAATAATACTGCCCATAATGTATTATTAAAGTAGTCAAATCATTACGACATTCTAGCAGAATTTAATAATTCACAGCAACAGTTACAAAAACGAAAAACTTTAAACTTTTTAACTTTGAAATATATTAATAAACTACAAAGAGTTAAACTGTTTTAATCATTTGCAGAAAATTAATCTTAAAATTAATTGTATTAATAGTCGAGACAACAAATGAGGAAGATCTGAAAGCGTTTGCGTCAGTAATTCAATCATTTTAAAACAACCTTCCTAAATTGTTGTTCTTATTATCTTACATGTTAGTAATCAATATATAACTAAAAGAACCTTTTTGTTACCCACAGGCCACAACGATTAACTGAAAAAGTCGAAATAAAAAAGAGAAACAATAACAAGCATACGATACACATACATACGCAGGTGCAAGCACGACACAGGACACATTGATAAGTAATTCAATCAATCGACTCTCACGTTAATTACCGCAAATTTATCCGAAACGCATCCCGAACCCTAAATCCAGTGAGCAGCGAGCAAGACATGGGAGATATTTGTGTTACCATTCTACAGAATCTTTCATTCTTTGTTAAATAAACAAATTATCTTAAAAATGTCCCCGTTAAATCAACACCAACTTGTTAGTATTAAAAGTGTAATCAGAGTGGGCGTGGAGGTCGTTTTTTCGCAAAATACAACACAAAAACAAATACACGATTAATTAGAGTACAATGATGCTCGAACGATTTGTTTTCATTAACTTTGAATTAACTCTACCACACAAGTAAACAGAAGTCATAACAAACACGTTTCTTAAAATAATTTATGTGACCAAACTTGGAAGTTTCAATGACAGCATCACGGTACTCAAGAACCAACTATCAAACAAGTGACAATACACAGTAATTATTAAATAATTACAAAAAAAAACATTATTTTAAATACAATTTTTCAAAATTTTTTTAATTTGGAATTTGCGTTAATTCTTTATCAAAGCGATGGAAAACGAGGGTAAATAATAAAAAAAAAGTAGACAAAGAGCAGATGTAGCAGCGTAATTATTGCGTGAACAGAATTGTTGATCATTTTATTGTTTTGACTTACTATGATTAATGCTGGACACGGTGTCTAGGTGTGTTGTGGCCGTTGAAAGTCAGCACCGGGAACGAAAGAACGTGCAAAGTTAAATTCACGAGTCCAAGGTCATTTGTGCATTGTTGTTTCTATTTGTTCAAAGGAAGCTTTCCTTGCACACCAAATTAATTAATAAACAATTTGTACATCCGGACGAAGATTTATATCTCGAAACAAAAAATTACGAAAATTAGGGCTATCAGCGTGACACGTACTCAATGCATCCATTTTCATTCACCTTTTCAATTCTTAATTAAAGATTTCATTTCTTAGGTAATTATTGGGAACATCTAAACGACTAAATATGCATTCTAAAATTTAAATAAAATGCTCAATCCTTAAATAATAAATAGCAGCTGTTATTTAAGCTGTTCTACCTTTATGAAAAGAAATGGCACAATCTCATTCGGCTCATTGCAAAGGGCAGATCATCTACTTTCTCTTCCCCAGATAGCAATACTTTTCCGGTGTGAAACAAAAGGTTATCTCTTCTTCGAAAATTTCGTCGAACAGTTGTCTAAGGGACTCTATAAAATTTTCTACAAAAATAGAATTGCCGGGCCAAACAAGCCAATAAAATCTCACGTACGACGCTCCATTCCCGTTCTAGAGCGATCCGAATGGAAGGCGCGCCGAAAAAAAAGGCGATGTTTTTCCTGAAAGGATCACGCCGCAATAAATAATAATTCTAAGCATCGTTCCGGCCCGATGGAATGCATAATTAATTCCACGGGATTAAACGGCGTGACGCGGCGGCAGCAGCGGAGTCACGTGTTGCGCAAACCCTCGTTTAAACAATTTCGCGTTCGAAACGCAGCTGCCAGCAACGTCGAATTATGAAACGACGGCGACGCCGATTTTTTCCTATATAAGAGCAGAAGTTTCGAGGCGGTACTCCGGTGACTCAGAACTACTCGAGTGACTCAAAGCCGTGTTGGGCCGATAAGTGGATCGTTTCGCTGAAAAAGGAAAGATCCTTCAAGAGCCAGTGATCTATGATGGCCTATCGCGATCGGAGAACAGGCTCATAGTATTCAACGGTCGCGCAACCGTCTCCGGCCAATGGTCAATTGCGCAACGGTTTTTCCGCGCCAAAAAGTCGCGGTTTGTCGAAACGAAGCAGTTTGAACACCACTGTGAGAAAATGAATCAATTCGCGGTTAAAAACTACATCGATTAGACTATTTGAAAATGGATGTTTTTCTTTAGGAAAATATAGTTGACCTTTGCGTTAATTAATCAATTTATGCCGCATTGAACGATGTAAAATAAGATGACACCGTCTTGGGAGAAAGTGTCGGAAAAGTGAAAGAGAAAGTACGTTGGAGTTTACCGACGGTGGTCGATAAGGTAGAACTGCGACGCGCAAAAATTTTAGAACGAAACCATTGATCGACAAACACGAAACAGGACACCGTGTAGGAATGCAAGATTATGACAAGTTGAAGAAACGGAAATTAGATTCGAGATAAAATTGCGAGAGATAAAGTGTCGAGTTTGCACAAATTTTGTTTGCTCCTGTCTGTTGAAACAACTGACTCACTAATTGGTGTACATACACTGTTCTCATACAAGATCTCTTATCACCGGTAAGAAAATAATAAAAATTGTAACATAGTCTAGTGAAAAGAATGGTGCAGTAGCCCAAAATCTGAATAGTGAACTCATAAAAGATATATACATGTGTCCACTCACAGTTCCCTATGAATAAGCTTCGATTACAGAGTGTTGAAAGAGGAAACTCAGTGCGGGGATGAAGTATTCTTATCATAATTCGAAAAAAATGGCTATTATCAAAATAGTTGAAAAAAATGTACGCTACCAAGGAAAGTATGTACAATTATGCTTCTCATAGATACAACCCTGCGATTGCATAAAAATACAATTACGCTTCTGTACACAAGTAAAGTAACACTTCCAAAAATACACTCTCGGAGTTTTTACATCTATTATCTTTGCATCCAGCGGATTCACCAAATCTAGTCGGTGAAAACGGTCCAACCAGAGTAGACTTCCAATCAAATTAGTCTTGGAAAAAGAGAGGAAACCTGGAAGCATTTCGTGATTGGCTTACCGCGTTCGATTTTGGCTTTGAGGCAGCAACGTACGCCAAATATTGGATCACTTTCTTCGTGTTTTCGGTTTTTCCCGCGCCGGACTCGCCGGTGCATAAAATCGACTGGTCCTCCCGATCTATTAACAGAATTGCCAGAAGAAATTACTCTATCGTTCCACACCTCCAATCTATTTCAATAATTAATTTATCCTCATTGTTCTATATAAACGTAAAACAGCGTTTTTTGAATTTCGAATCACTCGCGCTGTTGCGTCAGCTGATACACAGCTTACCCCATCTTCTGGGTAATGGCATGCGCACAGTATTTTGAAATTTGATTTACTCAAAAAATTAATCTTGTATCAAAAACAATGTCTATCCACAATTTTTATCAATTTTTATATGGGGAATCAGATAACTTATTTTTTACTATCGCAAATGAATCGTCCGTATTAATTACCCTGTAGCATGGAACGATATGCAGTATCTGTGATGGCGAAAACATGGGGCGGCACCTCATGTCTTTTGATGCCTTTGTACCTCTCCATTATCTTTTCCGTGTAGATTGACAGCCTTTTGTATGGATTTACTACCACGCAGAAGAGTCCGGAATATGTCTGTAATCACATAATTGATATCATAAGCAATTATATCACCAAGAAAAAATTTAGCAATTAATAATTATATTTCCGATTTATTTTGACCGATAATTTGGTATACTATCCAGTAAAAACAACAGACTGAAGTGAATGTGATGAAAAGAATATACATCAGTCAATGATAGTTGCACGATTAATTAATAACCGGCAATTGCACCGTTAATCGCGCTGTAATCATGTAGAAGCTTATTAGCATTCTAATGCCGCATAATTACCATTGTTCAATTACTATTCCATTTAAGAAGACGATATCAAGAAAAATTAGAAGACGATAAATACGATTAAGAATTTATGATTAAAACAATTTTGATATTTCAATTAATCCGGGTTTTTATATCTATACAAAATTCAGTTGATTTCATATTTTCTTTCGAACACTAAAGCATTGGCGAGACCGTTAGTAGCTTCAGCACAGGATGAATAATTTACGAGTTGAACGAAAAGAAAAGATAAAAGTGTGCGTCACCATTCAAGAAAGATGAGCAAGCGGATCAGTTTACACTTTACACAAATTCATGCCGACGTGTAACCCTGACAATATGTGGTTTAGAAAACGGTTGATATTTTCAAAGGTCAAAAATATTTTTATAAAAGGATAAATACTAATTATATTTATCATCTAATCTATTCATCTTTAAATTATTTAATTTTTTCTTATTCAGTGTCGTCTAAAATTCATTATACAATTTTTTCCTGCCATTTACCTCTTTTCGATTTACGTTCATGTATTTACTTTAAACTGTTATTTACTCCAGTATTTTCTATATTTTATTCTGTAATTATATTCTAATAATTTAATTATATTTATTCAATAAAAATGTTTACTCTCGTAAGAATTGTTTGCGATGTGTTTTTCAAATGAAGACTGTTTATTTTACAAGCATGGTATAGAGCAGTTGTTCAAGGCGGTTTTCCCTGAACAGTGGAGTTGCAACAATAGTCAGCGAGATAGCAATGGTACCGGTAGTGGTTTGATAAGAGGTTAAATAACTCTTGTTCGTCTCGGTACCAGAGATAAGAGGATAAAGGCAGGTTCATGGTGTCTTCACTGAAATAAACCGATGACCTAATAATCACTGGCAATAATCTTATTGTCACGCAACGTGGACCTTGTATTGTCAACTGCAGGCTATGTTCCAATCATATCTCCAGACATTTCCAGTCTTAACAATACTCCAAACAGAAAATCATGCAGCCACTATTAAAACTAATCGAACACTATCATGTAATAAAATAAAGTTAGACTAAAATAAATGAATAATTCGATTAATTCTTTCAGATCATAAAATGAATTCATCCTCAAATAATTCGTAAATTAGTCAATGCAACATCAATTTGTATCATACAACGAACAATTTCTTAAAATAGCGTATGGAAATTATAGAAATAAGAATTGTATTGAAAGAATTGAAGAGCAGCTGATTCAATTTCCGTCAAAGATTCTCCCGTTTGTTAACCGTATCGATGTCAAAAGGGTTCACAGTAAAATGGTAACAATCCACCACTATTTGATTCCCTTTTTTTAATAGAACTCCCACTCCTCTTGAAGGGACTCCGAAACCGGTCTCTCTCCGTGAGTGTTGTGTCGTCGACCTGCCTAACATTCCTGCTTATATGTAGAGCTTACTAACAATCACCGCCTCCAACTGCCTCTTAAGGAAAACCGCATCTTTGCTCGTATTGGTTCTGTCAAACGCCAAAAACCAATTTTGTTAACCAACGTACATCCGTTGAAAATCGAATATCGAAATCTACCCAAATTGAAACCCACCGTTAAAATTCTACGAAAAAAAGAAAGTTCCATAACTCACAGTGCAACGGTGCATCCTCTTGCATTTTGTGCGAGAGAAAATCGAAAACGAGTTCTGGAATCCTTGAGATTCCTCTCCTCCTTAAAACTGTACTTTTTAGTCGGGCATTAAGAAATCCTCGATCCGTGTTCTCATTTAATTGAAGCTCAATTAATGATCAGAATTTAAAAAGAAGAAATTATGCAGAACGCGAGAAGCAACGTTCGAACACGATGGTCTAAATTTACCATTTTTCTCTCTTCAATTAAATTAAAATGAAGAAGATACGAGACCAATAAAACAAAAGTGACGAAGAAAATGGAAGAAAATCTTTTAAAAACCAGACAGCGTAATAAAATAAATAATAAAAACAAAAGTATGTTATAGAATAAGGGAAAAGTGTCATAAAATGTTCGAGAACGAGAACAAATGAAATCTCTGTTAATTGAATTTATAAAATGACTCGATTGCGCAGGGTGATTCACCGAACACAGTCTGCCATCCTTTTTCCTGAAACTGCCCGGTGCACTTTAACGCCTTTAAAGGGAAAGTTGCATAATTTAAGGCGTGCATACTGCACCCAATTTTGTCTATACCGTGTTCCAACAGTTTCGAATCGCAATTTCTCTCTCTCTCTCTCTCTCTCTCTCTCTCGGACAAGAAGGAAATGATACAGAAGTAGAAAAATCATCGCTGGGATGAGTTCCTTGTGACGTCACGAAGGTTTGTGAAATAGAAAGTTCATGAGGCATCGCGTTCCCGGTACAGTGACGCATAACCATGGAAATTTAGTGAATCCCCCATCACTCTTATTTATGTTTCCTGAATTACCAGCTTCGACGATGAATTAAATGGAACTTTATGGCAACGAAATACGCCCAGCGGGTAGATTATGGTTCGCCGGACTATAGTGATGTTTTTGAATAGACTTAGAGGAAGGTGCACACGGCGGTCGATTCAAACATGCAAATCTTTTTTCGGACTAGCTAACCTTTTCGGTTGCGCACATCTTTATCTGATAGATCTTGGCTCGCACACGCTTCTAGATCCGATCCAGCGATCCGAAAATCTTCTGGTATTTTATCCGCGCGAATGTCAATAATTTCCGATCTTTTCCGAGTGCCTTGTTATTTCTTAAGACGATCTCTTAGAAAAAGTACCATTTTTACTTTACCACCCGGTATCTCCTACAAAAAAAGAATATTTAAAAAATAATCGTCCTACAGGTTCCGAAAGTAGAGACTTTCGCTGTAAAAATAAGCCTAATTACATTGCTCTACCATCTTTTCTCTTAGAGTTACAACAGCTTGAATTTTTGGCCACCGAGGAACCAGCGTTTTTTGACCACGATGGAACGGTACAAGAAGATGGTAAAAAGGAAGTTGAACTTGGAAGGAGGAAGGAAGAAGGTGTCAAGGTAGGGAGAGGATATGGGTGTGTGACGAAGCGAATCTATCCCGGAATCTGTGCGGTTTCGTCAGAGAGTTCGGTTTCTTTCCTAAGAAGACCGAAACTGTTTGTTGACTATAAATGGCACGAAGTCTTCAGCGAAACTGAAGCTCTTTCTCTTTCTCTCTTTTACCAGAGACCGGTGCTGTGTACAGTACAGCAAGCCCGGCGTTTATGGCACCGCGAGGAAGCGGGTTAAGGACACTCCTCCTTATAAGGATTCCTCCTTGATCGGTCTCATTCTCTTTTCTTCTCGCTTAAATTTGATAGATCGAGATGCGTTGAAGCTGCCGCGATCCACTTTTACCCTAATTGCTAAGCTAAACATTAATTCTCACTGCCCGAACACCCAAATCCGATTACCAAATTCACTTGTCCCGACGAGTACGATACCTTATGAGATATATTCAATTTTTCTCATTCTCAGAAGTGAATTAAATTATATAATATTCACAACTAAATTCTTTCGTTATACTGCTTGCAAATATTACTTTTTAAGTAGTTAACGAATTACTTATACATTAATTATACTCTTCGTGAATGTGCACCGAAAATAAATTACGAGATTAAAACATTTTTAGAGAATCTATAGACCCAATCATTCCTGAATTAATTATAAGAATATTCTTAATTAATTGAGCAAAGAATTATTCAGACTCCGATCAAATTCCGCGGCTCGTTCGAATTTTTATTTTCTGGATCGTCTTATATCAATTGGAGCATATTCTGAACAATGTTGCAGTTATAGTTGTAGCTATCAGTCTCCTAGGTTGGTTCATTGGTAAAAAATTCATCGAACCTTTTCGACGATGGCAAAGATTCGTATGATTTCAGAACATTGCACGGAATGCGATATATTGCGGATCGAAAGAAGAAAAATCAGCACGTACGAGGCACATGCATGACGTCATTCCTTCGTGTCCTAGAATGCCTGCCATACGTAAGCAGATATTTCTATATCGTAAGGCCCAATCGAAACTCAAATTCTTTTTTAATTAATCCCAACGAAAATCGATAAATTCATCGCTAAAACCGAGCCCCATGAAACCTCTATCAACGGAACCCCCGTTACCTGAACGCTATCATCCATTAAATCACCCTACAAAACAAATGCAGATTATTTCACGTATACAAATTTTACTCCGTTATTTTATTATATCTGATAATAGGAGATTCGTGATTATTAATGGATCAGTTAATATTATTTGTGATCGGAATATACTTGAATTTTCAGGAATAAAAATGGCACGGTTCGAATATATTTGAAAAGGGAACAATGCTAGTTCGCGTTCGATTCTCGATGCTCCCCTATCGTTCGAAACTTTGTACAACCGTATCTCGTGTAACCGCAGATTACTTAGTGTGGATACGTAAGTTCCACAAAGTAACCAGCGATAATGAAATTTCAAGAAAAACGATTAAGCCTGTAACTCTATCACCTCGCTTCACAACCAATCATCACAACCAAAATATTTTATAACGCTCCAAACTTAATTTCGATTTTATTCGAGTCCCAAATCAATTAAAAAGCACACTTGCTAAAAGCTTACTGAGCCCTCGAACAATTGCTTAAACATTTCTCCTTTTACAGATGACCCCCAGACAAAATAATTCAAATTACGATTACAGAAATAGTCTCTAAAAGGGATACTGCTAAAAATGTTCCCTAAAATGACCCCTTCAACAAATTACTAGAACTATATTCTAGAATGAACTCTGAAAGTAACTGGAAAAAAATAATTCTTAGAATGTTGCTAAATTATTTCTCTATTGATGTGACCCCTAAAAATTATTTGAGCTGCATCTTTCGAAGGTGTGGCCATGTATAGAACCTGGAGAAATATCTGGAGTTTAAATGGTCTTGAAGCCAAAAAACGCGGTGAGCCAATGTAAAGTGGAAGTAAGATACGACACTTATATCAGTTGCTGATAACACCTATGAGACGGGACGTGCTGCGGCCGTCCAATAACACGAGAATCCTACCTTCCCTTCGCCTGGAATAATTTTTTTAAGATCCATTTCACTGATGAGAAACGTTTCTTATATTTGTTTAGAATCATATCTGATAACATCAACTACCATAAAGTACTTAAACTTAATGATAGGTAATGGTTGCAGCATAATGTCCTGCCTATGTTTGCTAGCACAATGAACATTACATTTCGCGATAAGAAACGATAAAGATCGTTAGAACGGTGGAAGAAGCGATTTACGATTGCAAGCTAGTAATTAACTTTTAAGATTAAATGCTTTTCTCGAAAATATCACATTTTCAACTTTGGCAACTCTTTAATAGAATAATATATCTGTTTATAGCATTACTAACATTTAAGCCCGTTTAAATATGATAAAAAAATGTTTTGTAAAAAGTGCAAAGATTTTAATTTCGGGAAAGTTTTGCTCTTAGTTAGACTGCAAAAATTGTACAAAAGATTCTACAGACTATCCTGAATCTTTTAATAACCATGCAAACGCGTTCAAATTTATCCTTTGCTTGTACCAGGAATAATTTGTTGATTATTTGAGAAGAAGTCTGAGACTATTCCAATTTTTCCTGCTGAGGAGATAAGCATTCACTACTGTATATACTCTGTCCTAACTTATCAAAACCAATAACTCGTTTAAGACATTTATATGCCTCCAATGTGAAAACATTGTGATTAATATTATTCTTACTATCTATGATCTGAAAGTTTTAGTAGTATGAGATAGTAAATGTAAAAAATAGTAAACACTTACTAAATAATTAATGAGATAATAAAACTGCTAGACCAGAACAGATACTTGACCTAGGTTAGTACCATGTTTACATCTTCATCTATCTTTTTTCCTACAATCAAACCAATATTTTCTTTAATTCTCATGAAGCCAGGTATTTCCTCATTCTAGTGAAATAAATCTTTTGATCGCATTATTTCAATTACCTATATCATAATCAAGCTTCTATTGTTTTCATGTAGCACACTGCTCAGATGCTATCTAATAATAACCCTTCTCACATTAGATTATAGCAATCAGTGGCTTTGTGTCTGTTATCATTTACTTTTTCCTAATTTCATTGTTATCAGTCCAATAAAAGAACTATAATCATTTCTTAATGTCTATGATGTGCACTTAATAATCTATCTTAGTAAACATGTTAGTATCAATCATATTTTTAATGCAAAATAACAAATCACTCATTAAAATATGATCAAATAACTTCTGTTGTAATTATCATTTGAAACAAGGTTGCAAAGCTTCTTTCTATACTATTCTTTCGAAAACCCATCAATAGATAATATGTATTTCTGCATCACAGATACAACATTCAATAAATCATAAGGTAGTGCTTAATCTTATAAGGTTTTCTACATCCTCATACTACGGTTCATAATTTCCAGTAGAGGTATCATTGTAAATAATAACATTCTTTGATGGATGAACTGTTAATGCTAGGAGCACTAAATGTGAAATTAACAGCGCTACAGCTGATTTTACATTCCTCCAATTGCTAAGGTCAGGAAAACCTCCAGAACACTATACTAAAACCATGAGATCTGCATGACCAAGAGCTATCTCCAGTTGAAACTCCAATGACAGTAAAGTAGTGAAATCTGTCAAACTCACATAGATAAGGCCAGAGTAGTATCTGTCTTTGAGGTTATGCAGCACGGAGGCTTCGTTTAGGCACGTCAGCTCGGCCATGTCCTCGACCTTGTCGTACTTCGGCGGATTCATTTTCTGGATGTCGTCCTTGGCGACGTGCACGCGTTTCCCCGTCTCGGCGATTTCGACCTCGACCTCATCGCCGCGCTCGCCTTTGATCCCAGCCGCGACGAAGCCCTGGGTGTCGTGCGGCACCCAGACGAGCTTCTTTTGCGTCCATTCGGCTTGGGTTGCCGGATCGTTGAAATTGTTCCTGTCGACGGAAAGGAACCGCAGCTCGGGGTCCGAATGGTCCACCCTCGAGTCGACGTCCGCCATTTTTGTTTTTTGAGATCACTAGCTGGTTGAGCCGGCTTCAGGAACGAGCAATTCCAAAGACGATCCTCCAGAGACTGGCCGCTCCGTGACAGGGACGCACATGTAACTGTCCACACAAAACCCGGTCTTTTCCCCGTTGTTCGTTCCAGTGTTGGTTCCTCGGCAGCGGGTCGGACAATGGCGAGGAGAGGCTCGAACGGCACCTGGTCTGTTCTACTCCGAGGTACGTAGTTATTCTACAGTCTTCAATGCTCCGGGAGATTGTTTTCTTTATCGCACCGCGCAGCCATCTTCTTTCTTCTTTCGAAGGAGTTGAGTGGTGGGAGGGCGTTACGAAGATACACCGTGCGGTGGCGCACGAGTCGACGCATGACGTGGTCCACGGGACATCTCATTGGTCGAACTGTGGGCGCGTCAACCAGTCAAAATCATCGATACATAAACGGTTTCCTATAAAGTGATGTTACCCATCTATTACTTCTATACTATATGGTTTTTAACCGTTATTTTAAGCCTTAAAATTTAAGGTGTGAACTATTGTTTTTTTGCAGACGAATCGAGAATTTCATACCGAATTCTATACTTTCGTCATTAACAAAATATTTCTTTTATTTCAATTATTAAACGACAACGTGCGTAGAATTTATTACAATAGCTATATTTGTTGTAAAATGAATATATGTAGTGAACAACACTATTACTGCTTTTATATATTAAAAGTACAAATATATTTTATATTGAGCCACACTTTAAACTATTCCTTTGGAAGTATTCCATACTTTCAAATACAGTCAACTCATTATCGTTATCATAATCACAAATGTTCTACTTAAATCTGTTATCTTGTATATTGTGGTTTATATAGCCTTTCATGTATTGGTATGAACATTTATCTCGAAATCAAACTTACTTGTTAATTTGTGGAATGAATATTTCGATTCAGTTGAAAAAGTTCGTTGACTTGATTATGTACATCACAGAGTTTAGTGCGCATGCGTCTTTTAAAGTCACAAAAAGTCACGCTCGCTGTTGGAGAACTTTTACTACGCATGCGTCAAATTCGTAAGAAATTTAAAAACAATTTAATACATATGCGAATATCGCTTTATTCCAAATAATATTACGACGTTAGGTATGTAAAATTTGACACAGAAATTAAATCTTGAACTCGCAAGTTATATGAAAATTTGTTTCTAATCGAATCTACAATATTTAAAACCGCCGCGCTTAGTGTACGTAATTGTCATAATTCTTAAATTGCACTATCAGTTGTGATCTCGTTTATCATTTAATAAAGATACACACACTACATTCCATAAATTCGTGACATATACATACGTATCGCACTATCAGTTTCAGTATCACGAGATCTCTTAATTCGAAAATCCAAAGAATTATTGGCGAGGTTACTCTACGTTTATAAACGTTTTTTATTTACTTGCAGGTATTGTTTAGTATTCAAATGTATTGCAATTGAATTATATTTACATATACAATTTTCTAATCTGCATGGAATGTATTACGCGATTATGTGCTGCCCTCCTACTACACTGCAATACTGTCCACGCGTTCTTTTAGAGATTTACTAAATAAAATAAAGTGTTTCAAAAGTTTTGATATTACAATTCCTTTATTCGTTATAAATACTTTCGTTAATAAAGGATCACTCGTTGTTTCTTATAGGTTATATGCAACGTTCTTTAACTTTTTACGTGTTCTTTTTATATTTAAAATATAAATTGTTTATCAGGAGTCATACTTGTCGAATAAATGAAAATATTTATTTTTCAGTTGTCGATACAAAAGAAATATTAACATGTATTATGAACAGCAAAGTTCTACAGATCTTTCTAACAATTTCAAAATCGTAAGTACACGTGTACAATTTTTCTGCAGTTTCAAACGGTGTCAAATACATTTTTTTCAGGACCATATCATCGATCTTCGAAGTGATACTTTAACAAAGCCAACACGAAGAATGAGAGAAGCAATGTACAATGCAGAAGTTGGTGATGACGTTTTTCACGAGGATCCTACAGTTAAAAGTATATATGGTGTTTTGTAAATTGTGCTATGTTTTAAAACAAATCGAGTTTGAAAGTGTGTTCAATGTATATAAAAGGATTCATCTGACGTGTCCACTTCGTGACATGCTGATTCTACTTGTGATTACCAAAGCGCGCGAATCTGACGCATTTTCAAATACCGTTTGTTTTTAGGAACATTGTTTCTTTAGTTCGTTCTTTTATCTTCTTTTTCCTTTTATTCTTTGCTCGTTTCTTTTGTTTTTCATACAAAATCACATCCTGACTAAGTATACAAAGATTTTGCATTATATTACCTAATCACTATTTTATTAAATAATAAACTTACAGTGCTGGAAAATAAAGCAGCTAGCCTGGTGGGAATGGAAGCAGCAATATTTGTACCCACTGGAACAATGGGAAACTTGATTGCCAGTATGTGTAATATATCTTAATCTAATAATTCACCAAATTTTTTTTTCTCATGTTAATTTTGTTGAACTCAAGTTATCAATCATTGCGATGTCAGAGGAAGCGAAGCATACTGTGGCTCAGATTGTCATGCTTTGCTTCATGAACAATGTGGGGCAGCCCAAATAGCCGGAGTGAATCTTAGAGTTTTGCAAAACAATTGTGATGGTTCCTTTGACATTCATAAACTGGCACAGATGCTCAGAAAGGACAGAGACCATGAACCAATTTCAAAATTGGTCCTAATAGAAAACACAGCCAGTGGAAAAATAGTTCCCCATAATTGGATTACAGAGCTAGTCGCTTTTTGTAAGAATCATAATTTGAAGTTGCACATGGATGGAGCAAGACTCTTTCATGCAAGCATAGGATCTGGAAAATCTGCTGCAGAAATTGTTGCAGGCTTTGATTCAGTGAGCTTTTGTCTCAGCAAAGGTTTAGGTACATTTTCGCAATATTTTTTTTTAAGCTAATTGGATGTGTTTTGTGTTGTTTCATCTGAAATTATTTTGGTAAGGTGCCCCTGCCGGTTCTATGCTCTGTGGAGGCAAAGACTTTATCAAGAACGCCAGGAGGGTCAGAAAGGTGTTGGGAGGTGGAATGAGACAAGTTGGTGTCTTAGCAGCAGCTGGATTAGTGGCTATCGAAGACACGATTCCAATCTTGAAAGAGGACCACCGGAGAGCCATCCTCTTAGCCAAATCAATAAAAACAACTGCATCAAGTATCACATATCAAGGACGACCAATGTTTTCATTAGATTTAGACGCAGTACAGACGAACATGGTTGTCGTTGAGGTTGATGCCAACGCTATCAATGCCGCGAAATTTGCAAAACGTCTAAGAAACGTTTACGACGACGAAGACGATAAAGTAATCGTCAAATGCTTGGCTTTGAACGATTCGATTGTTAGGTTTGTACTGTATCATGAAATTACAGATGAACAGTTGTTTTTGGCCATCAAGAAGATTAAATATGTGATGGAGAATATGCTACAATGACCGATGATCAGAAATTGTTATTGTTACGTAGTATATATTAAATGTATACTTGTTTTTAAAGTTAAATTTCAAGTTAATAAAATAAAGATCATGTAATACATTGTCTATGACTCAGCTTACTTGGTAAAACAGTACCTGTGCGTGAACCTATGGGTTCGAAACCATGCTAACGGTGAATGTTTGGGTGTGAGACCGTACTATGATGGAATTAAACATAGCAGATCCCTGCAATTTGACCTGACTTATACACAGTTTAGCATATCAAAAGCCAAGGCTTTAAGATTTGTATCCAGTATCATATTAATTTTTAACAATAAATATTAATAAACAATCGAAATTAACTTCTAAGTAATGTTCAGTTTATGACAATCATCTTGCAATATTTGAATGTGTCTGACAAAAGTTTTGTCCTTAGTGCGTATTCTATATCGTACATATATTCGAAGTGCAATAGATATATACATGTCATCATTCATGTAGTTGATGTACATAGTTCATACATGCATTAACATTACATATCGCAACTGCATTAGATATGTATACGTGTTCATGACCAATAAAATTGTTACTTTTGTGTATTATTGCATTCGCTATTTGCAATTGTAAATGCAGTAAAATGCATTGTTATTATTTAAACAATCATTTTATTTAATTGCCTTCGATTTGAAAATAGTGTATATAATATTATGAACATGTCAATAGGTTATTGTAAATAAATTTTTATACATATCTGCATATGTATATATAAAAAAGTAATTATAATTTTACGATCGTTTATATAATAAACAATCGTTTATGTGAATCATTTGTATTTTCATATGATCGACGTCAGTAAAAACTTGATGCAATAAAGTGCATCGACTATGTTTGTCAACAGTTTCATTGAACGAAAACAATATTTTTATGTGCAATTACAATGCAACTGATATTGATATAAAATAAAAAATGATGACAAGAATGTACTATTTTTAAATAAACATATAACTTCGACATGGAAAGATTATGGTAATAACATTAGCCAACAAACCTAAGATAAATTAAACTTTAAAGTTATAATGAACGAGGAATGTCCAAGCTGTAACCAAATAACAAATACATCATGCTCGAGGCTCATAAAAGACACATGTGGTCATAGTAAATGTCGGATGTGTTTAATATATGAAGAACAAGGATGTAAAGCATGTAATAATGAACACATTGTACAAAATATTGGAAATTATGGTAAAAAGTTATTATAAACACTAGATAAATACACTAGGTAATATTTGTGTCATGTTAATATTATAAGTTTATATTTATTTTGCAGACTGTCAACCCTCAACAAAAACAAATTTTAACAAATTTTCTTCTTTCAATAAAAATATGAAGTACAATGATGAAGTAGTACTTCCATTGGAATTAGTTATTAACAAACATTCTAGATACAAAGCTAAAGATCTAGAATTGGGTTCAGTCAATTGTGTAAATAGTTCAGAGTCATCTTATGAGAATACAAGTATTAAAAAGACAGAAACTTATAACAAATCTATTATCACTGAATGTAAAAATGATGTTTCTGATAAGTTATATATTTCCAAAGAAGAAACTGAGAATGAGACATTAAGCCCACGCAAATTTCTAAACCACAATTCATCTACAGAGAATTGCTACAATGAAAGAAGAACAGATAGTTGTGGTTCAGTATGTATATAGCTTACATGAGTTCTAATTATGCTTGTAATTGGGTTACATAATTATTATTATTTTTTAGGACCCTAAAACAGAACCTCCAATGGAGGAGAAGTTAGTAAAAAGTAAATTGATTAAAAATTTTGGAAGCAATCACATTTTAATACTGCCAGGTTCTCCAGAAAGATATAAATGTAGTATTTGCAATAAAATTTTTCACAATAAAAAAGGAAAATGTTATCATGATGCTTGTGCAACAGGTATCAGACCTTACAAATGTTCTTTCTGCGATAGAACTTTTATCAAACGTTCTCACTTTGAATATCATGAACGTGTTCATAAGGGATATAAACCATACAAGTGCCATCTTTGTGAAAAAGCGTTTCCGCAACGGAATAAACTTAATAGGCACATGTTTTCACACAGTAGTAAGTCATGTTGCTAAACATAAACAAGATAAAGGATAAGTTGAATAAATTTAATTGTTAGGAGCTACTGTATTTCTAGAAGAGAAGCAGTTTGTTTGTCCTCAATGTAACAAGAGATATACTAAAAAGGATGATTTAAGAATACACTTGAATACACATAATAACACAGCTAGATATTCTTGTAAGGCCTGTGAAAAAACTTTTGGAATATTGACAAATTTGAAGCGTCATTTAAAGATACACACAAGTAAGTATCTACATAAAATAGAATTTGTTTAATACATTCATTGCTGAGTCAATATATTAACAGATGAAAGACCTCACATATGTGATGAATGCAACAAGAGTTTCAAAGACAAATCCCTTTTAATTCGCCATAAGAAAATACACGGGAAATATCGTCCATTTTCATGTGCACACTGCAGCAGAGTATTTCTATCCAAAAGCGAATTGAGACGTCATCTAACGGTTCATTCAGGTAAATTATTGATAACAATGTATTGTAACGATATATAATTACATGGAAATATTTATTTCAGGTGAGAAACCATTTTCTTGTACATATTGTCAAACCGTGTTTAGAAGAAAAGATAATTTGCATCGTCACATTAGACACCATCATCCAGACAATCCGGATTTTAAGAACGCCGAATTACAGGACACTGCGTCCACGACAAATACAAACTCAGTCAAAAGTAAACTAATAAATTCGACACAGAAACAGAAACCAAAAAAGGCGCAAAAAATAGCTTCTAATTCGTTACCAAAACATTCGGCTAAAGTGTCGATGGTTTATGTAAGTTCTAATGATCAAATTAATTCTAGATTAGATTCAATGGGTAATATCACGCCAGTCATTAGAAATACTAGCGAAGTAAGCAATGCAGTTCCTGTCATTAACGGACCAATTAGTGCTAGGAAAATAGAGGATAAAACTGATACTAGAAAAAAAACATTTACGTACACAGAACCAATACCTTTAGCTGAAGCTGTAGTGATAAACAGACGCATCGAAGAGAAGTTGTATCCGCAAAACGTATCGAATCATAATTATTTTTTCCGAAATTATTTAAATTGTCCAGACAAATTACATCCTCCACTTATGAATCAAACGTGCCGAACAAGTTCTCTTTCAAAAAATTCTGTGTTCGCGTCTCTTAATGAAAATCCAACTTCAGAATCTGTTTCGGAATCACAGATCAGCGTTACGCGTCACAATGTAGACAAATAAATTTTAAATCACGCAACAGTGGTTTGTATAGCGTGATGAATTATTTTATGGAAAAATGTTAAACGTGAAAAATTAAAATTATTTTCTCATTAATTATTAAACAGCAAATTATATTAAAAGATTTTACTAAAAAATCATACATAGCATTCCACTGCCGAAAAACATATTCAATGAAGAAGATACAAATCATTTAATTAGTAAAATAATTATTTATGTATATGTAATTAATTATGGAAGTTATTTTTTAATAAAGTAATATAAATGTATTGAATGATGATATTTAAATATTGAAAAATTTTATTTATTTTTATCGTATTTCAAATAAAAAATGTTTACAGCAAAATCTTATATAAATACATTAATTTATATTCGTAACTATTAATTGTCATTGCCTCAAAATCTTCAAAAAACGTAAATATAAAATTTGATATTATAAAATTACATAGATCTGAAGAAGAGGATTTGATTTTAACTTTTGATATCACTATCAATTACTTACAAATATATTACCAATTTTTGCACAAGTTTAAAAAGAAAAAAATGTTTATCCATCATTTTCATGTCAATATAAAATAATTAAATTAATTAATGCTTCATAGCAATTTTACACTACAGTTGTATCAAAGTAGAAAGAGTTAACTATTTTTCAGAAACTAAAATTAAGGAGATAGAATATGTTTAATACTATGTACATATTATACGATGTATTCTTAAAAATTGTTGTAACTAGTCCAATTTCTAGCATTCTTATATTTTTTATTACTTTCTTTACCAATTTCACTACTTCATTTCAACCTCTCACACAAACAAAAATTTATAAAATATAATTATTTACATATTATGCTCAATTATATTGATAATACACAGTATTAAGAAAAATTAAACTACTTTTATATGTCTTATTAAGATAATAAAATTTACAAAGTGTTTGTATGAATTTCTGTTTGGAAACACTCAATGTTTAACAAACAGAAAAATTAGAAAGCCAAATGATTTTTAACTTCTTTAATGAATCATGTAAATTTAGATGTCGTTTTTTAAAAATCCCATATAAGTAACTAATATTCAGAATTCTCCATTCCATAGTCAACATGTACATAATTTGAAAGACCTCTGTCTATATCATATAATTAAAACTATCAATTCTTGCAAGTATAATAAAAAGATGACCCTACTTATAACTTTGTTTTTTAACATGCCATGAAAGTCTATTCTCATAAAATTGTATAACTATTTGTGGGCAAATCAAATTTGCCTCCTTTGCGCTAACCAAATCTATTTCCTCTGTTCCTTTCCTAAAAAAACACATTATTTGTATTATTGTTGTTCATGTTAAATAGACATTAGGCAGAAACTAACCATTTCATTAAAAACATTAATTCCCCAGTAAAGTCTGTAGCACCAATGATTTCGTCAGGTTCCAGGTTTCTCTTGAATCCATAAATTTTTTTGTCTGGGTCAACAGCATCTGCCTTACTCATAATTAAGTGTAACCTTTACTAAGGTATTTAGCCGTATATTTTTTTCACCTAAGGCATATGCAATTATTAATAACAAGTACATACATTCCAAGTAATTTTGTACATGTACAAGTAAAATTTTAAAAAATGTTATTTGAAACATTTTACATTTCATTATTCAAAAATGAAATAACATATTTTGAAAATTATATATACTTCCAAAATTTAATTACAATCATAATTTTGTTACAGATGGTAAAAATAGGTTTTGTTTTTTACTCATTTAAAACGATTTTGAGGTTAACACCGTGTTAACTGAAGAATTTAGTACTAATTACAACATCACCATCAGTAACATATATTTTTAATTCCAATTAATAAAATTGCAGTGTTTATAATATGAACGTTATGGAAATAAATGCAATGGATTTATACTAACTTCGACTAATAACATGTAAAGTTGTAATTGATTTGTACACAGTTTAGCGCATCAAAAACCGGTATGTGAAGTTTTATATCTTATATGATATTAATTTTAAACAATAAATACTAATAAGTATTCAAAATTAACTTTTAAGTAACGTTCAGTTTATGAAATTGTATTTTGTTAAACATCATTTTGCAATGTTTGCAAACTGCTGACAAAAGTTTTATCCTTAGTGCGTATTCTATTTCGTACTTATATTCGAAGTGTAGTAGATATGCACATGTAATCATTCAGGTACTCGCATGTATATTTTATACATACATAGGTATTAAATATTCGCAACTGCATTACATACGTATTTGTGAACATAACCAATAAAAATTGTTACTTTTGTGCATTATTATATTCGCTATTTGAAACTGTAAATGCATTAAAATGTACTGTTATTATTTAAAAAATCATTTTATTTAATTGCCTTTGAGGTTCGAGATTTTGAGGTTAAGACCGTGTTAACTGAAAAATCTAGTACTAATTACAATATCACCATCAGTAACATATATTTATAATTTCAATAAACAAAATTACAATATTTATAATATAAACGTGACAGAAATAAATGTAGTGGATTTATACTAACTTTGACTAGTAACATGTAAAGTTGTAACTCCAATTTACATTTTCATTACAGCTCGTTCAATCTTGTAGTATAAATTTAAAAATCTGTTTCATTTTGTGTTTCTCACTAACAAGAATTAATAACCTTGTTGAGAAATAGTACTGCTGACATTGACTTTCTTTTTCTGTTTTGTTTACAAACGCGTTTATGCTTGCACTTTCATTTCAGATACTAATTACTCAATGAACAATATATTTAATTTGATCAATAATACATATTAAATTTTACAAATATTTTTTTATTCAGATGAATCTGTATTGTATATATCATGCATGTATATATGGTTGGTAGAAAATACATCCAGTATCATTATAAACATTCAATTCATTTTGATGTATGTATCGTATGTAGTTCTACTTTTCGACAATTCATACTTCCGGCGCTATATTAACAATTGTTCTAACAAATATCGTTATAAAATTAACAATATAAAAAATGTATATATATTAATATTCAATAATAAAATTTAAATGTGTATGTTGTTTATTTAACATAAAATAATAGAACAATTTTATTTCTGTGTGATTGGCATCTTTCGTAAATGTACATGCAATGGTGTACTGTATAAGAAAATCTTTTCCGTTGTGAAAAGATAAATAATGGTAAGAAATAAGTTCTGTAATAAAAATTGCAACATTTTTCACATTTTTAGGTAATATTAATTTTGGTATGTTTTGTTTATATTGCGAGAAATGTTGAAATTACAAAGCGATTATATGTTATGCGCATGCCCAAATGGGTCACTCGCGCATCCGGGGTTTACATAAGCGTTCGCAGGGAATAGTAATCGATTAGGCGAAGTGAGAAGTGAGCGGTTTACTTCATTTCTCGTATACGTGTAGTTCCACTCGTGTTTGGTGCGACGAAGGGTTTTTCCACTCTTCCAATTTCCCTAAAATGGTTAAAATGGAACACGATGTAAGTATGCAATTAAATATAATACTTGGATTCAATGGTATAACTTTCTTACATAAAATCATTTCCGCAAGCTAAAACGAGTAGACGCGCCATATAATCCGTCATTTTGTTTTGCACGTATAACCTGTGATTCTTTTTAATTTATTTACGATGCTTTCCACAAATCCGTTAAACTATGCTTTATAATACGTTTTGTTTTTTTTTTAAAGTACTAAAGTAAATATTTTATATTTTTCGAAATTGAGCAGTCTTTGTTATATTCCGATGTAGTATTATTTATCAAATAGTTCCCTGGAATAATTGTAAAAGTTGTAAAAATTTATTATTAGTTCGTATTAGAATTAATTTTAAAATCTTTTAAGATATGACGTGTGGAAAGTTGAAACTTCGAGTATTAGGATATAGCGTACGGTTTGTGTTCCAAGTATAATCATGGCGTACCTTGACGCTATGCCGTTTGGGAATTCAGCTTAATATTTTCGCTCGAAAATACTTTGCACGCAATATATTTAAATAAAATTCTTTAGTTATAGTATTTACAATTATAGTTTTTTCGACTGGTATATCTCAATTTAAAATTAATTATACTGTTGAAATATTTTTTATTCAATGTGTTACATAAGATTAGTTAATATATTTGTAAATAACCTGATAAAAATTGATATTTTAAGATCATGCTCAATTGTCCACAAAATTTACCATACAAAAGCTATAAATGAGCTATGGTAATATTAATTAAAAATTGTTCATTCTCTGTTTGTATACCTTGTGCTATTTTACATGTAACAATAATTTCAACATTGCAGGATGGAAAAAACGAACCAGAGCATGTCAGGAAGCTGTTCATTGGTGGCTTGGACTACAGAACAACCGATGATTCATTGAAGAAGCACTTTGAAAAATGGGGAGAGATTGTAGATGTAGTTGTAATGAAGGACCCAAAAACAAAGCGATCCAGAGGATTTGGCTTTATCACTTACTCCCGTGCCCATATGGTAGATGATGCTCAAAATGCAAGGTAGTATACTTTTTAAAATCAAAATTCCTCAGCAGATTGGAAATTCACAATTGCATCCAAAATTTTAGACCGCACAGAGTGGATGGACGTGTCGTAGAGCCAAAACGAGCTGTTCCTAGACAAGAAATTGGCAGACCCGAGGCAGGAGCAACAGTAAAGAAACTGTTTGTTGGTGGCTTAAAGGACGACCATGAAGAGGAAGATCTCAGACAATATTTCCAGAGCTATGGCAGCATAAATTCAATTAGTATTGTTACTGACAAAGAAACTGGCAAGAAGCGTGGTTTCGGTTTTGTAGAATTTGACGATTATGATCCTGTTGATAAGATTTGTTTGCAACGTAATCATCAGATTCGTGGAAAACACGTAGATGTAAAGAAGGTAAAGACTGGAACTAACTACAATTAAGACTAGAATATAACGAAGATTGAAATATAATTAATACTAATTTTGTAACTTTACAGGCTTTGAGCAGAGCAGAGATGGCATCAGCGTCTGGCGGCGGTGGCAGTGGAGTTGGAGGTAGCAGAGGAGGGCAAAATGTTGGAAGAGGACCTCGAGGAGGTAATCAAGGAGGTGGCAACTGGGGAGGACGAGGCAGCGGCGGAGGAGGCGACTGGAATAATGGTGGTAATCAGGGTGGTTATGGTGGAGGTAATCAAGGAGGTTGGGGTGGTAACGGCCCCTGGGAGAATCAGAATCAAGGTAAAGGTTCGCAGAAAAAAGATTTTGTTTCACCTCTTTTTTGTCTTACATGTTACTTTTCGGAATTTAATATATGTTTTACTAAATGTTATCAAAAGGAGGTGGATGGGGAGGGCAAGGAGGTCAGGGAGGATACAACAGTGGTGGCAACTGGAGCAACGATAACTTCGGAGGAGGCTATCAGCAGGGTTATGGCGGTGGTCCGGTCCGGAACAACTTCAACTCTGGAGGAAGACCAGCACCCTATGGTATTAATATGAGCTCTAATGGTAGACATAGCCGACATTCGGAATGGGTAGCACCGATCGATAAACTAGATTACTTCTATCTTCCTCAAAATCCAACGCGCAGTGTGTTGTGCGCTTTGACCGACTTTGCCTTAGACTCCTGGCAGTTGGACAATGATACAAAAGTCATACTAATATAAGAATTTATAGTTGAAGTTGCAGATAAAGTGTACAGATTAAATATTTTACCTCCAATTAATTTGATAACGCCACACAGAGCGAGAAAATTAATTATCGCCGCTTCTATTGCCAAATTAATTGCATTTAAACTAATGAATTACAAATTTTCTAGCTCCATTTGGCTAACTGCCTAAAGTTGAAGAAACAACTGTTTCTATAGTCGATTAAAAATATTTCAAGATATGACAAGATTATTTGAGGCTATAATAATATTTATTTTTGCTTTCCTCGTTTTGTCTCAATATTTTGAAAGAGATCTAGATAATATCTTCAGTAAAACATAAGTTGTATGTAGAAGTATAGCGCGATGTTGCAGAGAAGAAAGCAAGCATCCTTCGTTTAAGTTTTCTATTTTATGTAAATTTAGTTTGTTGTTATGTGTTCTTCCTAGCAGAAAGATAATTATTTATGTTTGACTTAGTATTTCGGGCATTCAAATAGGATCAATTAGAGTTTCAGTTGTTATTGTAAGTATGTAATCCATCATTTTTCATGATTTTTAGGACCAATGGGTGGTGGAAACTCTGGAGGTGGTGGCGGCGGTGGTTATGGCAACCAAGGAGGCTATGGTGGCAGTTCCCTAGGAGGTGGGAACATGGGAGGTGGTGGAGGTGGCGGCGGAAGGAGATACTAAGCATTTTATCCGCGGATACTCCCTCACATGGTAAGCATAATTCAATTATTTATTAAAGTTCTGTACATTTCCAACACGTATTAGGCTGTCACTATATGATGAGAGTATAATAAATAACATTAAAAGTACAATACAGTGTATGTCGGACGACATGTGATTGAGTTGTACGGAATAAGGATTGTATGAAAATTTATTTTGCTTTTCGATGAAGGTATTAGAGAATTTTGAACGCTTCGTTTAAAACCTTCATCATGTTTTTGTGTGCTAGCTGTGTCGAAGCTACAACCATAATCAATTGCATTCTCGTGATATAGTATTTATGTAACAGTGGTACAACAGAGGAGAGGTTTTAGAACAATGGTGAAACTAGTAGTTCTCTGTTTTGTTATCATAGCTAACATATGTTTTTGGTCTACCCAGGCATACGATAAATCCATGTATCTTCTAGTTTTAAATTTTATTTATGCATAGTATACTAATGTATTGTTAGGCAAGGAAACACGATAAAAAGTAAAGAAGGTAATACTTTTAATTCGTTGACATAAATAGCAAGAGATAATTTCACTTTCTGACTGATAGAAGACTTAAGCAAGTTAGAGACTTCAATATTGCGAAATGTTTGGTATACAATTGTTCTCTGTCAAATCATCTCAAAATACATTCAACTTAGATATTTCAAGGAATGTCCATTGCATCTTTATTCAGGGCTTAAATTGTTATTAAACAATTATTCTTTCTTGCCTTGTTACTTAATTCAGTAGTGTCTCGAGTAAGTCTTATCTTCATAATAAAGAAGATCATCACTATCTTCTTGTTTTGCGTCTCTTAAATTTTTCTTCTCGGAAATTTAAGAGTCCTGCATAGCGAATATTGTTTTCCTTCATCCTAATAGGTATATTAGTATCAGATATATTAATTAAAGGATAAAAATTCTATAAAAGAAATGCAATATGAAGCAGCTTTCAAAATACATATTAGAGAATTATGTTTCGTTAAAAATGCATAGATATGATAGAAAATAATAATAGAACACTTAGCTGAAAAATTGATAGCTTTTTATAGTTTGAGTAATTCCAATCATCCGAACTAATAGATTTATGACTTTTAAACCTCAGGTGAACCTTCTACTTGTCTTCTAGTCGCCAGTACTATCTGTACTGTTTAGTATCGGAGCAGGCAGGGCTATAAGGCTAGAGACAAGACCAGGCAGGACAATCAGGATACAGGACAGAAAGAGAAAGAGAGAGAGAGAGAAGCGTCATCTGTTAGATCACAGTGAGGGAGGCTTTTGCTTGTATTTCATTTGGTATCTAGCACCTACTATATAATGTTTTACATATTTTACACTTATGTGAAAAAAAACGAATTGCATCATATAATTTTCTAGAGCTGTGCTTGCACGTTTGTGTGGCACACATGATATCTGCCAAGAAAACAGAAAAATCCAAACGAATTAACTAAAATGATTAGCGTGTTTTCTGCTGAAAATCCAAAGACACGTTGAAATATGATTCATTCACTCGGTTGCTATATCTAGGGATACATCCGTGCCATCCAAAAAGCATCTCTAATCGCGTCTGCAACTACGGCATTTTCTTTTGTAAAATATTTAACGAAAACCATGAAATCAATTAGCGACAAATAGGACGATTATGCGGTAGATATTGGAAAGCACGATTGTCTCTCTAATCTAGTGAAAGACGTTAAAATAGCGGTCCATGTAAGAATCTAGGTGTTTTACTGTGTTGATGCAGACATTTTTAATTTCTTAAGAGGAAGAGGCGATTCTTATACAGACCAAAATCTCAGGATATATTAAATGAAATGTTATTAATATACGAAAAAATGAGTATCGATGAATTTAAAGACAAATTCAGATCTAGCATGAACTATAAATGTTGGTTTAGCATTTTATTTCGTAGGTTACGCTAGAATAACGAATTATTTTTTAAGTTGTAATGTTTTAAGAGTTAGCGAATAAAAATGACCAGAACCTTTTCCATGTCACTGTTTCATTTTTGAAATAAAAAAGAAAATTGTCGATAGCATAGGAGATAAGTCAGAGTACAAGAACAACTCATGTGAAGTGCAAAACAGAACCTTTAGGAGAGAGCTGTTTTTAGCTAGATAAGGGCACATTTAATCGATCGCTATACAGAAGCAATTCGCGAAAAAGTCTCTTGGAACCTTCACGTACGATAGAACGAACAATTATTTGTATTCTTTGTCGAAAACTGTGTAGTCGGTGGAAGCACTATTATGGGCTTGATATATTTATATGTATTCACAGTATTAAATAATTTGTACATAACGCAAAAACCTGTGACCAATTTTATGTAGTTCTTGTAATATCTAAGATTAAGATGTTCGGATTTATTGACGAAGGGATGCGTTGAACTTCAAAGGTTCATCTATAAAGACTATACATACTGTATATTGAATTGCGTACCAGAATGGGTTACACTGTATATTTAAGAATACTATGCAGAACTTTCATCAATAATCTTCTTCTTTGAACGATAAGAAAACTAACTTGCAATGAAATAAAATGATCTTAGGTATAAACAGTTTTTCTGTAGTGAATGAAATTACCTTAAGTTCTCATTGGAATATACGCCTATTGTTTCTTTTCAATTAGTAAGTAGACTCCTCGATTTTCTCAATTTAATCGTATCCCTTTTTCTAATTAAATCCATTGCTTAAAGGATTTAATCAGTGCTGCACCAACGTAGTCTCAACTATCTCGCTAATTATTCACAATAGAGAAATGTGTCGGAGAATATCAGTGATAATAAAAAAAAAGAAAGTTAACTCATGGGTCACGCTTTTTTGCGACTTCAAAGTTGTCATGTTGTTTTAAAATAGATCTTTACGTTTTTATTATTCCTACTGGAATCTTCCTACCAGGATAATACTGAACAAATCAGGGTATTTAACGTGATACTTATTATTCAATTGAAGTAATTATTTTTTCACAAATTGTGTTCCTTTTTATTAAAATATTCAACATAATTTTCTGATATTATAAAATAATTTGAAGCTTCCTAGATAATTGTGCAGCACTGATTAAGAAATAAAGATTCCATTTTGGGATTTCAAGTTTTAGTTCTGTTGTACATCAAAATTGTTTTCCTTTGTTTTCACATGAGTTCCTTTTCTAGCTTTTTATCTCGCCACGCATTGAAACCTCATTCAACACGTTTTCTTTGTTATAAAGTAAGTTTTTTTGTGACTCGTTAGGTAGCGAACGTAAGGAGTAAATAATCAATTTTAGGTAGGTAAAACATTGTTTACGAGCACAGGCCACTGTCACCATCGACAGGAGAATAGTCCACTTAGGTCGATCGGGCAGAGATATACAATAGTATTGAATATTAATAGTAAGAGCGAAGTATGAAGGAAGAAACTAAAGGCAGGCAGGTAGCAGAGCAAAAGGATGATACTGACACTGCGCAGCAAGCTAGGCTTTGCTAGGCTTCTCGCTAGCCTCTGTTGTACAACCACAGGTAGGAATAATAGATTCATTTGTTTAGATAATAGGGCAGTGAATGGCAAAGTGTGCATGATACACTGTTTTATAATATTTCTGCTGAATTCTGCTGTTTCAATTAACAATTATTTTCTTTTATTAAAACGGACAGAGTATAAGTAAATTATATTGTTAGATTTTTGTTGACTCTTTTGCTATGAGTGAACCTCAAACGAGTCCCATGAATATGGTAAACCATTCGAATCGTAGTATGTGTTTAATTAATCGTAACTTTTCATTGCAAATGATCCATTTAGTATTTTTTTTTATTTAGAACTTGCTTTCGATGTTGCAATATAGTTTATAAATCGTTATGTTGTGGACAACTTTGATTGCTCATAGTAGCAAAAGGGTTGAAGTGAACTACCTTCAACGTACTATCAGTAAGCTTTGTCTTGTCTTGTGAATTAATATGTTCTATGAAAATACTACTTTGTTTTACATACACCAGTAGGAGAGGATCTGACGTACATAATATAATCAATTTATGGAAAGGGGATCAACAAATTTTGCGTGTAATCGATAAAATGATTTTTGATTTATTGATTGAGCTTTCTGCTGGATTACTTGTATTGTAAACACTCACTTATTGTTTTATTTTATTGTTAGACTTGTTCCAAAGATTGGAAGTTGGGCATTAATATTGTTTCAATTCTAACTGCATAAAATAATGCCCAACTCTGTATGGAAGAATATTGATCTATACTTTCATAACGAACACTTTCAGTAGACTAAGATTGTATTAAAAGCGAGTAAAATAATAATACGAACAATGAGAAAGTTGAAAGGATTTTGGCTTAACTGTAAAATATGATTGTATAAGAAGGAGATAGTAATTATTTTTGTTTCACATCATATGTATTAATTGCTATCTTTCGTTTTTATTAATTTCTGGTTTTTCCATTTGGGCTGGTACCCCCAGAGCGCTCCGTGTCACAACTGCCATAATCAGTTAGTCATCACGGGAGGTAAGTTGAAGCGAATCAATTTATTTTCATAATTATTAATAATCCTTATAGACTGATCGCTAATATTTAAATCAAAGATTTATACAGGATTTTACAACAGCTGAGAGAACAACTAAGGAATTATTGTTTGTGACGATATAAGGATGAAATTAAGTATAAATGAATTGTGATTTTTGGCTTATTTAATAATGATTATGTTTAAAGAAATGCGTTATTCATGAGAAAACATCAAGATTTCAAAGTTATTCTCAGTATACTTTGAAATTAATTTTTAAAGTTACGTCACTCTTTAAGTAATATTTTAAAGATTAATTACTTAAAGAATAAACTTAAATGGCAATTCAATTTTCTTAATTTTGATCAAGATATTGTTACAGAGAATCATCCCTTAAAAGATTATATGTACATGATTTTTAGGGACCAAATGATAATCTGTTAAATTGTATGTTTTCCATTCCTAATTAAACATTAATTAATAATACAATTCTTCCAGCAAAAATGATTGATATCGAATTATACATGGATGTGTATACGTGTAGCTACGTATATGAATTTTATATTTTACCGAACAGTATTACAAATTTAATTCCGAAAGCAGTGAGAATTAATTGCTAAGGAAAATAATTAAAGTTTAATTGAAAGCATGCGCGAGTCTGTTAATATTATTTAAATAGTGTGCATGCGTATAATTTTTATAGTTAACATCAAACAGTACAATATTTTTTTTTAAATTGCAATAAATGTAGTTGGTTTTTTAAAACACTTTTGTGCAGTAGATGTGTTTGAAATTTAACGAGATTTTGAAAATATTTGTACTAACGATATCTGAGATATATAATAATTTGTTAAGGATTAATCGTTTCAGTTCATTTTCAGCAATGTAATTTAACTTGTCATTTCTTGAAGGATCGTAATAAATATCTTGAACGACTAATGTGTTTAATTCATTTTCACCTTAGGTTTAGCTTTCTTAGCAGTTTACGTTGTTACCGACCGAGTGATATCGATACAATTATACATGCCGAATTTGTTGTACAATAAGTAGTGTTTGGAATTTTCAGTAATAAAGAATATGTATAATTAAAACATCGAATGTTTGTTAGTTTATTATGCCATGAAAAACCTAGAAAGAAGTTGAAAGTGGAGAAGATAATTAGAAATCGCTATTTTTAGGACATCAATTAAATTTGAATAAACTAGTACTTTCTATATTTTCTTATTAACAATAATTTTACAGAAGAAATTTACTGTACGCATAAACTGAAAATATGATTAAAAAGTTTTAACAATCTGAAGATACCTTAGTATTTTTCAATTGTAAATCATACTTTTAGATTATATAGTATGCGACACACAATAATGTAGTAAGCAGGGTATCAAAATCACAAAACGGATGAACATATCACAAATTGTGTTGCTATACATGATCATAAAATCACAGACACGTATTACAAATCTATATAAATCTAATTATAAAAATTGATCAAGTCAAATTTATCTATTTAATAATAAAATTAGATAGTAAACTCGTGTACACTAGATCCTACGTAGTATTATTCATCGAATAAAATGATACGGATGGTAAAACTGATTTAATGAGAATATAAATAATAAAAACTAAACGATACCCTATAATAAGTTCTTTCGAAAGGTTCACAATCATTGCATCCCCGTTAATTACAAATTGACTGTGAAACTTATGCGATTCTGAAAAGAAAACGGACTTTCGTTTCGTTTCATTCGAAAATACGAATCTCCATAAAAATCCGCAGTATTAAAATTTTCAAACCGAAGACAACGTGTTCGTGTTTTCGGAAGTTTCGCTGGCTACGCTGCTGCACTGCGTTTTCGTCGAGGCCCCGCCAATGGAATTCGTCGATACGCATGAATGATTGATCGCCGATTTGAATGTCTCTTTGTAAAAGCAGAATTCACAGAATCCAGTTCTACCATAAATCGGCACGTTCACCATCCCGTTGGAAACTGCGATGTTTCTGCAACAGGTAATTACCACTTTGAATTTTCAATAGAATTTATTCGTTTCAATTTTTATTCGCACATTAACATTTATAGTTATCAAAATATTTGCCACTGTGTAGTATCACTGCGAAGATTACACCCCTGTCAGCCTAATGGTTAAAACTGTCATAATCACAGCATTATATATGTATATCGGTCTTCAACAACATATAAATACACTTAAGTACATATTATACTCGTTCGAGTCTCTCGCCAATCCTATTTGAATAAGAGCGTTTAATGACACGACGCTTCGATAGCCACCCTCCCTCGAATCACTATTATTTCTTATTCGAATTTACCGAAGCATTCAGGAAGTATATTCACAATTGGATTTTCCAAATCATTTCTGTTGGATTTAAGTCACCTGCATCTTTTCCCACGATTATGATAGGAGAGCGTGGCTTCCAAGCTTACAGGGGATGAACACTTGTAACAGCGAAAAAAGTTGAATTTCTTTACTCGACTATGAACACACAGTACTCTATCAAATAGTATATCGTGAACTCGGTACTTTTCTCAACAATTTCAAACTTCTCAAAGCTGCGCCATTTTGAAACAAGTATCACGCAAGGGTAGTTTTTCAATCAGACCATTTTCAAAAACTTGTTGCAATATTTTTACAATACATTCGTGTAGGATACAATGTCGCAAATATATTCTGCGAGATATAAAGAACAGAAGAATTAATAATAGTTACCGATAATGTTGATCGAGCTGCGCCTTCTCGATCCTTTTGTCCTTGGCGCGCCGATTCTGGAACCAGATTTTGATTTGCGTCTCCGTGAGCCGTAACGACGTCGCTAATTCGAATCTTCTTCTTCTGGAAATGTACTCTCCTCGTCGGTATTCCACCTCTAACTTCAGCGTTTGCTCGCTGCTGAAGGTCGTCCTTTGTCTTCGGGGTCGGCCTTCTTTCCTCCTCCTACGCGCTACTGTCCAACAGAAACATTAATTACTCGAGCTTCGAAGGGGAAAACCCGTAAATTCTGTCGATTATTTAGGACCCACCGCACACTCGAATATAGATAATAATTATTGAATTAAATAAACAAACTTATCAGGTCAAATACCGCTCGCATGTGTCCTAAAGAGATCGCCGAGATTAGGGGTGCGAAAACGATTGCAGGAATGTCCGCTCTGGTGTGCCGAGCGTACAGGTGTATCCGATTCGTACGCAATAAAATCAAGCTTGTATTCGTCTCCGTGTTTCGCGGAGGGTTGGTCGCGGCGTTTATATAATTGTTAGGGCTCCGGGAGGGCTCCGTGTTTATGTAAGTTTTCGCGAAACGAGCGAACGATTCCTTTGTCTGGCCCCGTTGTGACGACGGCTTAAGAGGCGGCCGAATAGAGTCGGGTTAGAGGAAACACGGCAATGTACATTATATTGAGACGCGGCCAACTGCGTCTCGTAATCTCATCAATATCGCTACGAAGTGGCGAAGCGGAATACATCCTTTCAACACACGCGCGCACGTATGCCCGCTGTAATAATGCGACGCGCCGTTGAACACTTAGGTAAACCGAGGAAATATTGAACCCGGGACTGCCGGAAAATTATCAAATATTTTCGATCACGCGAATAAAACAGTCTCTGCACCGTCTACCGTGTTAATTAATTGTTACTTGTTCTGTTACTCCACCGCGATCTTAATAGTTTTTCGAAAACAAAAAAGAAATTTCTTTCTTTCTCGGGTAATTTAAATAAAATCAATTTAGCGTATTTATACACTTGAATTCTTTTGGTCTTTTTATTGTATCAAATTAGGCCCACTAATTTTTTATAAATGCATCGAAGTCTAGTTACTATTTCCGAAGTAGTGAGATGATTTTTGATCAATACTTTTTGAGATACGAAATAAATTAATGTAGATTAGATTGGTCTCGTGTATCATAAGCGTAAGGGGTGGAAACATCATGGCGGCTCTAAGGCGCCACTAAATGAAGCTCTGTCGCTTTTCAAAAGTTATTTTTCGCGCTATTGAGTCCATTTATATGAAATGAAATGTGGAATAAATGAAGCAGTGTCCTTTCACAGACGAGTAGGTTCAATTTAATATGAATAAAATTAAGTGATTATATATGGAAATGTTGAAAGAAACGTCTTCGAATTAAATTAATTCTAAGTGCTGAGGGTTAATTAGTGTTGCTACAAATTTAACCAACGATTCATTAGAAAAGTGTTATTATAGTTTTGTGTATTAAAAATTCTTAAAACTGAACAACAATTGAAATATCTAACAGCTAATAGTTTCGCTGGAATACTGTGCGTTATTATGCATTGCACACTGGAAGTGCTTTACATTGGTCAAAAAGCTGTCAGTGATCCTAGCTCTATGGCCAGAATGCAAGTGCCAATTTGATTAACGTATACGATATTATTAATAACAATAGTATTGGTTTATTAATGATAATAATATTAGTCTATTAATTCTAATAATAATGTTTATCGATATTAATAATATTAGTGTATATAATACTCACAAAATGCTGAGAATCCCTGCAGGTAGTGCTCCGGGGTCTGATGGTAGGGCAAATTATGAAGATGCGACGAGTGCGTGGGCGGATACGTAATCTGTGTTAAATGCAGGTGTGTCAGAGGAAGACTGGGCACTCTGGGAAAGAGACCATGGAAGAATGGTAGCTTTAAACTTGAACTTTTTTCTCTGTCTTCGTTCATTAGCACGTCCGTTCCATTGTTATCATCTGCTTGCTCTGAGATCGTCTCTTTGGAGTCTGGTACCTGTTCGGCGAACAACATTCTTGTTAGTTGCAAACATCGCGAGGCCACCTTATAGTTTATTTAAACATCGTCGCTTTTAATGCGACTATTTCTCATTAACCCTTTGCACTTGAAACAATTATAACCGTAAATTTAAAATAACTTCTCTGGCTTATAGTATGTTTATTTCATGCAATAATGTGCACTTTTATGCATATGAAATTTATTCTTGTGATAGTTTCACTATCTTGAAATGTTATATAACAATTTTAGTGGTGCCTCAGGGTCACCACTCGAGTGCAAAGGGTTAATATACTAGAATTTGTAGCAGGGCTGACACATTTGTAGAAACATATTTGCCAATAAATTTCCAAATTCGACTGTTCCTTCCACACGATATATTGCAACAAATTCTCAAGAATTCTTTCCAAACAAGGTTGCAACTAATGGGGCTATCAAAAGCTGTAAAAGCCGCAGTGTCTTCAAATTCAAGTATTCTTTACAAGGTTGCAACTGATGGGGCAATAAATGTTGCAACAAAAATCGCAACGTCTTGAAATTCAACTACTCCTTTCATGAAAAATTATAACAAAATAGCGGCAGTTACGAAATTATCAGTGCAGAGTATCATAGGATCTGCAGTAAGCTGCTACCTTGCGAAATTGTTGATTAAACATTGCAAAGCTTGTCCGAGGACACGAAATTCAACTGCTCTTCGCGACTCGAAATTGGGGATAAAAGAAAACGACGATCGAATGTATGACGTAAATGACTTACCTGTACAGTATGGACATTGTCAGAAGCATCGCCGTTTAGGGTATTCCTGGCACAGTCTTCCGAGTCGGCTGGCAAATCGCTCCTCTTCCCACGATCATCGTCATCGCTGCTTTCGGCCTTCTCTTTCTCCAGGTGACCGTAAATCCTAGCGAAAAATCGTCGCGGCGATGACGGGCCCTCCGTTTTCGCCGACATCTAACCACCCACCCCACGAGCAGCTATACTTTTGCCGAGAAACGAACGGGAAAATAGAACCGGAACAATAACGTCACAACGATCTCAAACCTCGTCACGGAGAAACCAGACGAGGCGGTCTCCTGCTCTCAACAATCTACTTGCAACAATGTCAGTTCTTCCGTGTCCCGTGACCATCGTACAAGAGTTCCACGCTAATTAACATGATCCTCCACAATTTCAGACGGTGTCCGTCGCTCGCCGTCACACTGGCACCATCCCCCCTCTCTCTCTTTCTCTCTCTCTCTCTCTCTCTCTCTCTCCCAATTAGCACTATCGAACCCCTCCGGCGACCGTGAGAAACCGCGTGAAACAGCAAAAAAATCGTGAATCGGAATCCGTCGAAACCGAATTCAGGGCGAACGGTTTGGAATTTTCGATTTTCTCGATTTCCCTGGTGGAAATTAAAATCGCTGACGGCGGCTGGCACAGGTGTTTGGTGTCTGTGAACGGTGTCCGGCACGGAATGGGGGAAACCACTGTCGAGGATCGTGAAAGTTAGGGGTTGGTTAGCAGCAGCATACGTAGCCGAGGCGGTTCTCCACCCTCTCCTTATGGCGGATATAGGTGGGAGGGATGCACAGTGGCCACGCCGCCCCCAACCCCTAGCGGGGAGCCCGGAAACCACCCCCATCCCTTCGATTTGCGATAATTCCGTTGTAACGCCTCTCTGTGAAAGGGCACCTGCAATCGTACGCCGCTGCGACGGGGCCCGGGGGGTGGTTTTTTAATCGCGTCTCTGTCGCCAGGTAATTCGCCGTGAAATCAGGTATGTTGAACGTTTCGTATCTGTACGGGGTGGTGCATTTATCTGCAGACAGTTTATCTACTACTGTACACCTAGCACAATTCTCTATGCAGGACCGATACGCTTTGGAAAAAAATTCGAGGCTCTTCGGTGGTCACTTCGAGGTTCGTCTTACAGGTAATTTTGAGATGGTGATTGCTTTATTAAAGAACAAGATTTAAGAGAATGTTTTTCGAAGAGATCTATGGGATCGTTTATTATCTGAAGACGGTTCAGGTAGGCGATAATGTATCAGTACATTACTTTTGTGCAGCAAGAGAAAAATTCTTTAGAAAACCAATCAGTGTGATTTTATCGGAATGATGTGTTTTTAAATTGGAGGTTCAAGGATCAACCGTGATATTTCAACGAGTACACGAATGTTTGTTAGGAAAATTGATATGGTTTTTAATCGTTAAATAAGCAATGAGGTGCTGTATAGTTAGTGCATACTGTAGGATTAACGAATCCAATGGCCGTCTGAAAATAATGTCATCGGAATTACGTACGAACGCGTGTGGGTTGGATTATCCGAGTTTCAGGGTACTAATTAATTTCAATGATTGGGGATTTATTATTATATAGAATTCATTACTGTAATGCAGCAATTTCCAATCGATTTATTATCATACGCTCCGTTTCGACTGTTAACGCGGCACGCTTGCGATTTAATGACGCGTTCCCGTATCTACAATACACTAACGAATCCATCGATACCTCTGATCGAATTATTACCAACACTTATGCCACAATTAATTACGCTCACGAGTAAATTATTTTTAATAATATTCCATTGTACGGTAAAACCTCGGATATTAATAAAAAATCCATATAATTAAAATTAAAGCTTGAAAAACATTGTACGCTTATTTTGTTTAACTAAAATCCTTTGAAAAGATATTTCAATGGAATTTCGACTTGATAAATTTAAAAACAATACAGTATCTCGCGGTTCGTACACAGAGGCAACCAAATTATCCACGAGGGTTAGCGAACAATTTGTTACGGTTTTCAATTTGGCGGTGAGCGTTGATTTAGCGGATTGCCTCCTAACAATGAGACCACGGAGCATCTCTCTCCATATTAATCACAAGAGCACGGAAAAGTATAAAATCGCGGTCTTTCAATATCTTGAGCTTTTACAGTCAACCGCACATTCAACAATCTACACTAGAATTCATTTCTCATACATCAATATCCCAATTGTTCGACCCTCGAGGGGCTTCGCGGATATCCTCATTGTATACTTATTTTCCTTTTATTATTATCCCTTCGCGTTTTCTCATCAAATTGCGATCCTTCTTTCCCGCTCACGCCGCTACCCTTACATCCCCCGAAAACAATGGCCGCGTTTATTCGCCACAAATCCCGTTAGCTTCGTCCCAGACGAAACACAACAAACAGATAAATGTTCCTCGAATGTCACAGATCAGTTAGAACATCCATGAAAACAATCGACAAATTATTTGATCACCTTAACAAGCTTTTAATCGCTCCAACCTTTCGAAAATCTTGGTTGGATCAACGAACAGGATGAAAATTGTCCTGCTAAATTTTCTGTAATTATTAGACCGTGGTTTTACAGTCATACACGAGGGCAAGCATGTTGAAAGAATTTAGAAATATTTACATTATTTTAACTCTTCTGCCGTTTGAAATTGTCGTGAAATTTGAACGAATTGTTGCCGCGTGTTAAACAAAGTCAAATTTCAGGCAACATAAGTTGCTCGAGAGATATTGACGCGTGTCTGCGGATCGCTTATGGTTGGGGAGACGAGAGAGATAGAGATAGAGAGAGGGAGATTGTGTGCGTAATGATTGTAATGCTGGAACAATAGCAATCGCTCGGCGAGAATTAGACACCCTGACGTCGCGCCGAAGCCGGGGTGCGCACATGCGCATCTCCCGGCGAATCCCCGTTGGTCCAGCCTCTAATTACATCGATTTCCGACTTGGCTCCGATTGGTCCGATGCCTCGGCTACCATTCTATCGCCCTACCACCGAGTTAATTATGATAGGTAATTTTCACGCGAGCATGAAGGAGTGTAGGATTATCTCTGCGCAGACATGCTCGAGAATCCGGCAGCGGCTGGAAAATGGATGGCCGCGTTTAAAGATTGCCGAGGACCCGATAAATAACATAGCTGCTACGTTCGAATCAACGCGACACCACGATATTCCCATCGAATTTATTTATCCGACGGCTCTGCGAACTTCTCTGGCAATTGTTTAAACTGTTGTCGCTGTTTATAGTCGACGATACCGTAAAGAGAACCTCCTGCAGTTATTTTCATATTTATTTACAAAGTGACAACGTGTCAAAGATTAAAATCCTTTGAGCAAAGAGTTAAGGATTCTCCTATTTCAATCGCTCGTACTATTTAATTTTCGGGAGCGATAGAAATTTTTCCGAGAAAATCAATTAGTAGAGTTGAAAGTAGACACTTCAAGCTTTAAAATGATCCTATGAGGACCACTATTCAATTTTCATTAACAAAGTTACAATTCATCAAATTTTAAATTCCTTTGATCAAAGATTTAGCGATTCTCCTATTTTAATCGCTCATGCTAATCAATTTTAGACAGCGACAGAATTTTTTCCGAATAATATAAATTACCAGCGTTAAAAGTAGAAACATCAAGCTTTAAAATGAGCCTATGAAGACAACCATCCAATTTTTATTAACAAAGTTACAATGCGTCAAAGATTAAAATCCTTCCATCAAAGATTTAGCGATTCTCCTATTTCAATTGTTCATGCTATTCAATTTTCAAGAGCGAAACAATTTTTTTCCAAATAAAATAAATTAACAGAGTTAACAAAGTAGAGATTTTAAACTGCAAAATAAGCCTATGAAGATTATCATTCGATTTTTATTAACAAAGTTGCAATGCTACAAAGATTAAAATCCTTTCATCGAACATTAATTTTGTTGTTCCATATGATTCTTTGATATTTTCGTTAACTCTGTGACTATTTGTCACATTATTGCCTACTATTATAGTGCATTCTAATTATAAATTTCAGTGAAGAATTCTCTACTGTATGAATTGATGCAGGTGACCACCATTTTGTATGAAGAGTGTAACATCAGAATCAGCGAATAGACTCTAACAATTATTCGAAAATGTTTTCCCGTTAACGAGGATTTATCCAGCGACCTTGAAGTGTCATAACAAGGCACTCGTACATGTTTATATAGTTAAACATTTTTATTAAATGTCTACAATGTTATCAAGTAGCTATCGCGAAGTGTTGTACAACCTATTGTTTAACGTTGAATTGTTGCATAGAAATAAATATAGTGTTTGTACATGCATCATATTACTGATTCGATGAAAATTATTATATTTACAATTTTTTTCGTCATGTATCACGCGTCCTAAGCTTTCCTAAGGGAAAATAAGTTCAAGTCCCTTTGGCGCAGAGGATAGCGCGTTGGACTTCTAATCCAAAGGTCGTGGGTTCGATCCCCACAAGGGATGAGTTATACTGTGAGATGTAGGCGTGTTTTTCACGTCTCCGCTCACATTTTTGTTTCCTTTTATTGGTATCCTCATAACACTATTATTTGTATCTTAATTTTTCTTTAATATTCTACTACGACTGACTAATTTAATTCACGGGCAATTACATTTCAAATTATGTAATATTATTCTAAGATATGCATGCATCTATAAGAAATAATGTCTTCCTAAAAAGAAAATGTTTATAAATTATGTTTTATAAGCAATTAATTATTTTATAAGTAATCAGCATAGTCTCTGTATGTAATAGCCAATGTAATAAATTATTTCAAACATACTCAATTGTTTATTAGACTTTCTCATATTAATACAATCTTCAACTGACAGCAAGAATTGCGCAAATCTTAATACTTGAAAAAATAATAATTCGACTGTTTAAAAATTAATGCTACAAATGATTCGTGCCGCCCTTACTATAAAAATTAATGCAAACAATGGCAAGTATCATTTGCTCCAGAAAAAGCGACAAGCCACGCCATCTAGAAGTAAAACGCTCAAACTGCTCGACAATTCAGTTTCAATTTCATCTGTTACATGTTAAATTGAATATTCAGATATCACCATCTTGCAGCGGAAAGCTGAAACAGTTCGTAATTCCCCGCGAAAATTACCGACTATCGGATTTGGCTATTTTTGATAGGATTGACTATTTTGGATAGTTTCAGCGTTCTGCCCCTGCATATGATTGGCGCTATTCCCTTGTTTGAAATTAGCCGAAAATTCGTGCCGAATTCAACACGGCTTCTTATGGGGAAAGCGGCACAAATCATTTACTCGGAAATTCAATACTGGGACACAAATCGGAAAATCGTTTATAACCAATTAATTACAGCTCGAATATGGGGAAATCTATAGTTGAGACGTTGCTAGAGATCTCCTCTATGTTTTTAAATCGTTGAAGCGAAAGGAAATTCGGAATAACGTCTGAAAATCATGAAAAAGTGGCTCGATCTCCAGTTCACTGATGAGAAACGCTCGCAGCGAGTAATGGGAAAAATGAAGCAACAAGAATTGCAGAGCTGGGAGAAGGATGAGGAGGAATAAATTAAACGATAAAGAACAATTTATTCTATGCTACACTGCGATGCATTAAGGTCTACCACTTTTTAAGATTAAACGAATGTCGTACTGTTCTATAAATGTTGCTGCCATTGATCGTTGCTCCAATTGTAATTACACAATTTTTCGATACGTTTTCGATGATCCGATAATTAACACGTAATTTCGAAAGAATTCCAGGGATTATTCGATACTTTCTACTGTATAAACACATTATGTAATAATAGATGTTAATTAATTGATGACAGACGGCGTGAATAGTATTTAAAAAAAAAGAGCATTACAAGTATTTATACCTGTGGGATCGTTTTTATTGCTACGTTCCATGGGTTTCGCACACGTTCATGGAGCAACGTGTGTATAAAGGTTTCTGTAATCAGGTGAACAGTCTATGTCGAGAGGCTCATCCCTGTTTCAAGGTGGGGGCAAAGTGAGAGTCGGTATAAAAGGTGAATTCTTTACTTTCGTGAAGTCACAAACGTGTCTGGACCGAATCGGCATCTTCTATTCCTGCGACTGCAACATTTTTCCGAGATGAAGTGTATCGTAAGTCATCGATTTATTCATTAACATTGCCGCTTCTTTAATCCCCGTTTCTAAAAATAATTCCATTCGGGAACAGCATCTTCGCAACGTTGCTTCCTTACCTTTTCAAATTACACAAAGTAATGTAGCAATGAATTCTTGTGGATAGATTGAAAATTACTATCATCTTAATTTTCCACATAGCCGTAATATATTATTATATATAAATAACAAACTGTATCGCTATGATACAACAGTAAACATCTTTTAATATTATAAAACGCGAGTTTGTTAAATTTGGAATCATTTGTATCAAAATCACAATAATGTATAACTTTGTTAACACAGCGCAGGAATTCGTAATGCTATATCTGCGAAAACGTTTGTAATTAAAATTCTTCGTTGTATTTTAAAATTGATTTGCAATATCTTTACTTTATTTTCGAGATAATTACGATGCAAGTAATTACACGATAATAATTGCGAATCGAAGGGTAAGTTTTCCGAATTGTTTCGTCGACGCGTTTCAAGATCGATGGTTCGCAAACGAATAGTTAATCCGCCGAGATACGTGTGCCGATCGAATTGTCGATTAATTGGTTAATTAATTGTTTAATCGTCGGAAAAGTGAAGCAAAGTGGAATCGCATTAACGAGATCGCGAACTCTTCATGGGTCAGGAGTAAACGACCTGTGCTGGCATTTGCTTCTCACTTTCACTCATCTTGCTGCCTCTCCGCGGATGCTACAATGGGAATACCGTTGTTCGATCCTCTGCCCTACTGAAATTCCGTTTCATCTCCATATAGGGTCGCGCGACTGTGACATTAAGGGGGTATACGTAACCGTGCAAAAACATCGCTGTTATTTTCGTTCCTTCTTTTATGTAATTGTTACGCGAAACGGCGGATCATTTTCAGCAGCTATTAAACAATACCGACGATCAATTTCCACGTATTTTTCGATAAAAATAATATCACAAAATGGCGGAACGAGGAGTAATGCTCTGGGAATCGTTTGTATGTACGTTCGTCTTTTATCGTCGCAGGTGTTAGCTATGGTTTTGGGTCTGGCAGTGGCTCAAGACTCGAATTATCACGGTCGCCAGAATTACCACGATAACGACAGACAACAGGGTCCCCCGGTCGAAGAGAGAAAACCCCATAGCACCACCCCCGTTCCCATACTGCACTGGAACAAACAGCAGGAGCACGACGGAACCTACAAAACGAGGTATGTATTACTATTTATATTTCACCGACGAAGCCTCAACGATATTAAAAATTGAACATTACGTTTTGCAAAATAGGATTTTCAATTTTACAAATCTAATTTTGTAAATCTAATTTCGTACATCTAATATCGTAAATATAAATTTGTAAATCTACTTTCGTAAAATTAAATTCGTAAATCTACTTTCGTAAAATTAAATTCGTAAATCTACTTTTGTAAGTCTAAATTCGTAAATTTACTTTTGTGAAGCCAATTTCGTAAATTTAATTTCGTAAATTTAATTTTGTAAATCTAATTTTGTAAATCTAATTTCGTAATTTTGTAAATCTAATATCGTAAACTTAATTTCGTAAATTTTACCAATTAAGTTTATTAATAATATTCCCGTTTCCAACGTGTTGCATTGTTCCCTAGCAAACACGCTCGACAAACGAAATGAATAAAAAATCATCTCTCAACGTTAACGACGTGTCAAAATTGTTCGCATGGCCGCCGTTATCTCCGTGCGACTATCAAGAACAGACGGTTCTAATTGCAACAATATAATCGGGAAATTATGCGGTGGGTAAGCATGTTCGTTAGATTCGAGCGAGACCGAAAATTGTATCGCGTCGGAGAAAAATCCGCGTGGTTTCCGGTGCCGGGCGATAATCGTCGGCCGAGCATAATCGCGGCTGCGAAATGTCAACGGCGCGGAGGAAACGGTGTTTCTTAATCGCCGGTTAATGGTAATTAACCGTGCATTGTGCCGTGGCGGCCGGGGTGTCTGGTTTCCCACAAATCTGAGACGGCGTGTAAATTATTCGCAGTTATGAAACGGGAAACAGCATCATCGCGGAGGAGAGCGGTTACATCAAGAAGGTGGGCGAGGGCGAGGACCAAGGAGAGGCACTGGTCCAACAAGGAAGCTACTCGTACACGAGTCCCGAGGGGAAACTGATCACTATACACTACACAGCTGACGAGACTGGCTTTCACGCGACCGGCGATCATATTCCCACGCCGCCGCCAGTCAGCGAGGAGATTCAGAAAGGCCTCGACCTCATCTTTGCAGGCATTCGTCAGCAAGAGGTACGGCCTACGGGCTCCTCTCTTCTTCCAGCTACCTACCTTACTTTCTCTCCATTCAGTACGCTCCGATGCCCAGTCCACACCCCCCTCGTCTCCACGCTCGGGTCACCTTTGACTCCCCTGATTGCCACCGGTTGCGCAACTGGCCAATCGAAATTTTGGTAACCCGTCGGTCCGAGGCATTAATTTTGGGGAACCAGATTTACGATCTCGAGATGTTGACCAATCCGATCGCGATTTCTCTCCTAGCCCCTTTCACGCTACGGACACTCTAATTCGAATATTGCTGATTCGTTTTTAATCATTTTTTCTATAGAACGTTGTTGCACTTGCAAAATTTAGTGTTAGCAGAGTTTAGGGGTTGGTCAGTTTCAGGGGTGTAACCCCTTGCGCTATGATTTCGTTTATAGCTACGTTGGTTAGCACTATCTCATTATTAATAACTTCGCTGAAAGAGTGACGGAATTTTTCTTTATCATGCATTTTTATCTACATTTATTCTTAAATTTTAGTTACAGATAAATCAAATTTCATTTCAATTTAAAAGAATTATATAATATTCATATTTACTAAATTACGCAAAGGATTATCCAAGGAATGCAAGGGGTGTAAGGGGTGCAAGGGGTGCAAGGGGTTAAGGCAAATACTATTAAAGCTTAGGGTTTGTCTAATCTGGATGAGAAGACTCTTGATACGTGAAACAATTTCAATTAGATAGCTACTTTGTTAAAAAGAAGAATAATCACTTTACGCTTAGAAAATCGAATATTGCCAAATGATTGTTGGATCGTTCATCCATAAATCTGTGAAATTAAATCATTTCGTATTGTCGAGACGTGCGATTCGTTTTGCAGGAGCAAGACGCGCGAGAAGCAGCGCAGAAGCTGCAACAGCCTCTGAACCAACAAGTGGAGCGACGAGACAACTACGACCGGAAGTTCTGAGGCTGAGGGTGCACCGAACACGAAGTTCCCGCTGATGCGCACTCAACATGCGGCGGTGGTCGGGAAACGTTTTATCGTATTTTTCTATCGAGCACAGTAGAATCTTTCCACGTGGGCATAGTATTTATTAATAAATTTATATCGATTATTTATTGTGAGCATTCAAAAGTCTCGAACGGTGACAAGCATCGTCATTTAATCATTACTTACCGCGGTTTTACACGCTCATTTTTTTCACATTAGGTAGAAATATTGTATATACCTATTTGTTCTTTTTTTTTTCTTTTACACTTTGTTTCGTTCTTTTTGTTTTACCGTTATTGCTCCCCCATTGTTCAGCTTACGAGTAAGTCGCCTCGTAGCTGCCCTCCCGACGACCACCCCTGCACGCCCGCTCTAGGAGAACCAATAATTAAGATCCTTAAATTAAGAGCAACATAATCTCGATCAACTCTTATGCGTATATCATTTTCATGACACACACACACACACACACACACAAGCACACGATTAACAATACGAGATCCGTTTGTTCTCTGTGTTCTGTAAATGAGAATATAATCGCCACGTGAATATTTGCAATAAACGATACCACGTGATTTACGTAACAGACGTAGTTTCCGCGAACATCGTTATCCCTCCATCGTCTTCTGTTATTTAATCTTTATTTCCGGTTCTGGCGACCGCCCGAGAGTAGATCTCCCATTCGAGAATCGAAGGAAGCTCGTTTACCAACGATTTAACTGCTACGAGGACCACGGGGAATCCCGTGATGCCTACCGCAGCGAACGAGTCATCGCATCGGAAGATTCCTGTTTCACCGACGTCGCGCACAGTAGATTCCGCGTTTGCCGACCGAGCGACGCGGCAAATGCAAACGACTGAGGTTAAAAAGAAAATAAATCCAGCCACCTGTATTACAGCTCTTTAATTCCTCCTCGCGTCATCGAGCCTAATCTAGAAGTACAAAAACGACCCAGATCGTGTGCTATAGGTCTCCGTGGTTCTGTTAGGCAAACTATCGCTACGCCTTATCGTATGTTAATCAGCCTAAATTACAAGTTAGAATAATTTTTGATATCAAGTGCCTGCTTGCATCCTCGCGGTCGCCTTAACGCTAACGGAACATTATAAATAGTTGATAGTTGTTTAATATGGCACCCAGTGTTAACAACCGAGGAATCGTCGGTGTATCCTCGCGACCGTCGCCGGAGATTCACTGCGGTCTGTATTTGCCGCTGCCCCGCCTAGGCCGGGGCGGCGACGGGTCGTATGGTGTCCCGGAGAGTCCGACGTACTTGTTGTTTTTCTGATGGACGAAGCCACCGGTGCGCGGGTCCGTTTTGTAGTAAATCACTCGTCTGATGCCGAACGGGTCGACGTAACCGAACGAGCCAACGTTGCCGCCGGCCGGCTCCTGCTCCTCCTCGTGGTACTGTCTCTTCAGATAGTACTGGAACCCGTTGGCGGTGCCGTGCGTCCCGTCGTACGTCGGGTACCTGGCAACAGCGCCGCGCGACACTGGCGCAGGCACTTGGTAATTCTTCAGGCCGTCGTAGCGCGCGTTCTCGCCGTTGTCCGACCGTTGCAGGAGGTTGTAATGGCTGAGACCGGCTCGGTTCGTGTTGTAATAGGCTCGCGGGCTGGCGGTCGTGCTCTCGTAGAAGCTGGAGCTTATGTCGTTTTCCAGTAATGGGGCGGCGCTGGTTGGCTTCCAGTGTCTGAAACGGGAACGTGTTGATTACTGACGGCTAGAGGATTTTTCTATCGTTCAGATACAATTTGATGTGGTACCTGTAGGGATTGGGGGGTCGGGGCGGGTCTACGAGAATTCCCGTTTGGGCGGGCGCCCTTTTCGACTCCGCCACTGCGTCGTAAATCGGCCGGTCTTTGCCCACGTACACCATTTTCGACCTGATCAGATTTTATAATTATTTTTAAATAATCGATTATTTCGGATATAGGTTAGGGTAATCAACCATGAAAGAAAGTTTGTTTGCACGTTCGTAGGTCGCTTGTAATTTCTATCCGCGAATTTTCGAAGTTGTACCTGAGAATGCGGAATCCATTGCTATCGGCCACATAGTCTTTGAGACGCAGGTACCCCAAAGGATCCAGCCAGCCTTCTGTACCAATTACAGTACCGTCTACCAGTCTCTTCTCCTTCCTGTATTGGCCGTTCAACGTTTGATAACGAAAGTGCCTTTCCGGACCTTCATCTGTCTGAATATGATACTGCGTGTTTGGGACAAAACTCCAGCCGCTATTGTTATCCGCGCTGCCAGTGTTCAAACATAATACCGTTACCTGCGACAATTTGAAATACCCGAAATCAATTCTCGATCGACGTAGGTAAACATTTCAGCGATTAAAGACAGCTGTTGTTAATTTCGACAACCCCTTGTCCTATAGCATCGTGTTAGATTTGTAACGTAATCTACTAATAAATAATCAATTAAATGAATGAATCTAATAAATTTAATTAAATACAAATAAAGAATAAATATGAAACTTCTGTCTAGATAGAGAATTTATTGGTAATAAACGAATGCTGATCCACGTAAGTGCAACTGGTGACGACAGCTGAAAATGATTAAATATAATCACGAATTTGTAAATATAATAGAATAGGTGGCACGATTATAAATAAAATAAATTTAAGAAATTGCGAAAGCGATTTACGGCGACCAGCAGCTGTTCGAAGTATGTTAACAATTTACATCTCACGGACCGTGAGGGTCTTCGAGTGGGCAGGGCTGGTGCGTCTAACGAGATTTGTAGTTCATGGGTGCGATCAGTATAAATAATATCACGGACTCCGTGGTAATTATTGAATGAATCAGCGTCACTATAAATAAGTGTCTCATCAAATGGGTGACACAGTAATAATGTCAGGACTAGGTGCGCTTAACATTCATTGCCAATGTTCAGTTCCTACTTGAGAGAGCGGCCTTCGGTGTTTATATGCATGCGTAGCACGCCGCGTTAATGATTCGTACCTCTTGATTAGCAAACTCAAACTGCCCGATCGCGAAACGAACGTCTTAAACGTCGAACACTTATTTTTCGAACGTTCTCACCTGGAACATTTTCCTTGAGTAATTAATAAGGGTTTAATTATTCATGGAATATTATATCGTCGACGAGTCGTTAAATGGAAGGTGTTTAAGTATTCGTCTCATGAATGGGACACACGGACGCGCGATATAGGACACGCTACACATCAGGAACGACCTTACGCAATAAAGACATAGTGATCAATGGGGCTGGGCGTCTTTGTTTTCTGTCGTTTTTTTATATCGAAGCGTTGCATTAAGCTCGCAGCTGCAGGCGATATGTAACCTTCTGTGCATTCGATCCGGAGGATGCAACACGATCGAAGGACACGAAATTGCAATAATTCGTCTCATTTCGATCTTTCGCAACGTTCAATTTTCCATCGTGGAAACGTTCTTTTTGTGCGAAGCAAATTATCATTGTTTCAAGCAGAGGCTTCACGCTTTATAATGAACCTGGGAGGATGATCGTTCGATTTTTATTCACGAAGTTGCAACGCGTTAAAGATTAATATTCTTTGATCAAAGATTTAACGATTCTTTTATCTCAATGGTTCATACTATTCAATTTTAAAGAGCGACAGAATTTTTTTCGAATAATATAAATTACCAGCGTTTAAAGTAGAGACTTTAAGCTTCAAAATGTGCTTAGAAAGATCACCATCCGATTTTTTTTCACAAAGTTACAATTTGTCAAAGATTGAAATCCTTTGACCAAAGATTTACCGATTTTCCTATTTCAATCGTTGATAATATCCAATTTTCGAGAAGAAATAAACTTTTTTCAAATAAAACCAATTATCAGTGTGTGAAGTACAACCTTCAAGCTTTAAAATGAGCCTAGGAAGATCACCATCCGATTTTTTTTCACGAGATTACAATACGCTAAAGACGAACAACTTTACGACTAGGATTCGACATTGTTCCAATTGAAACGATCCAATCTTAATTGCTATACTTTCAATCATTATACCTGTTGGGCGACGTTCTTTGGAACCCTGACGAGTATTTATAAGCATACAGTCACACCTTAGATTTCAATGGAACAACAGCTACAAATCACGCATAGCGATCCTGATCTAACCGATGGTATGAAGAGCGCATGATATGGCACAATCTTCTAACGCATAAGAACGAATAGGCATTCCGCTAAACCGCACGCGTTGCCGCAACATTCGCCGCATGATCTACCACAAATCACTTCTTCAGGTGTGCATCTTTCTTTGCGATTAGAATGGAAAACGAATAAAATAAGTTGATCACCCATTAGCGTAACGCGGCAGCTCTCGCGGCGCCGTTTTCATTCGTATCTTTCGCGTATGCACACCTTCCCTTTCGTTCACCTAATCGCTACACTTACTGTTACCCCACGGAACTGTTACTATACATAACAAAAAGCGACGGTCCTTTCTACAAGGAACTTCGGTTTTTCTAAGATTTTTAGTTCGACGTCTATCTCAAGTGTTATAAAAATTTGTTTAAACTCAAATATTGATTATTTCAGTGTCTATGATGTTTAATAATGTGCCGTAGATTTAAATGTTTCTTTCGTGTGCTAGGAAAATGTTTCTAAATCATAGTTATAGTAATACAACTATAGCGAGTGAATGATTATGGTCGAGACCTACCGTCAGAAAGTTCAGGCCACTTAGCATCCAGAAGAACATAATCGTTGGAGTATCGAATCGGACTTATTACAATGCTATCACCATCCTTCTCTCGTCCTACAGTGCTCCTTACAACTTGTCTACTATTGTTTGCAATGCAATAATTCAATTACAATCGTAATCGAGATCAGAAATTAATCGTTGCAATTATAAAATAATTCTCGATCGCAGTCTCTTCATTCCTCACCACCGCCTAGAAACATAATCCACGCTGCAATTACAACTTTCGTTTTTAATTATAATCGATGCTGAATTTTTTCATTCAGACGATATAATAATTCTAGAGAGAAAAACGTTTAAATATTTATGCAACGTAGAAAAGAAACTCGCATGTAATTGATTTTTCTACGCGGTAATGTCAGCGAATCGAAAACGAATTAACTGTGCTCCGAAATTCTTTCGATTTTTCTTTTTTCAATCTACCACTGTTTCTAATTACACCCACTAATTTATCCGCATAGATGCATAAAATCTGCATCGGGAATTGCAATTGTCGATACGTCTCGGAATTGTTCTTCGAAGCGGCGGAATCGATTTACATACGAAATCCGTCCACGGGGTTATCGTGCCATGGGACGAGCTTTGAAGCGGATTGAATTGTGCAGAAAAATAGCTATTGATAAAGTGAGAAATAAGAGAGAAGGAAGTGTACCACCGTGTGGATGAAAGCAGCTCGAGTGTCGGCGAGGCGAACACAAACAGTGCGGCGCGGGAACTGAGTCCTCGAATGGGCGCTTTGTGTTTTCAGAGTATCGTCAACCATTCTATGGATCTCGGATCTTTCCTCGGGGGCTTATCCCTACCTCTTCAAGGTGCCAGCGACGTTTTTCCCGTCCCGTAGAACCACACCTATCCACCATCACACGTTCGATCACTCTACTTGCAGTTAAAGCCTCCGTGAAGAAGCTCATTGTTCGTTTATGACGTTGCAACTTTGCGGGAAAAAATCGCAGGACAATGTGCCTAGGCTGGTTTTAAAGAGGGTGCATTCTTCTCTCGACACGTATAGACTGATTTTTAATTAGGGCATCTCTTGTGGTAGCTTATTTAGTATTGGTGATTATTGGATATCGGCTGATAATGGTCGACGTTTGAAACGTTGCTACTTTGAGGGAAAAAATCGGAGGATGATGTACGATAGCTCATTTTAAAGAGCAAAGACTCTACCTTCGACCGATATAAGCTGCTTTCTTTAAACAAATTTTTGGAATTAGAAAATTTAATATTAGCGACGCTTGAAATCCGACGATCATCGGTTGACGATGGTCGACGTTTAAGATGTTGCTATTTTAAGGGAAGAAATCATAGAACAATGTACGATAGTTCATTTCGAAGAGCAAAGACTCTACTTTCGACCAACATAAGACATTTCCTCTTAAAAAAAATGTTCGCATCGGAACATTTAATATTAGCGACGATTGAAATCGTAAGGTTAGCAAATCGTTAGCAAATGATAATCGATATTCAGACCGTTGCAACATTGCGAGGAAAAATCGCAGAGTGGTTTACCTAAGCTGATTTTTAAGGTTAAAATTTCTTCTTTCGATGCTGGTAATTTATTCATTTTTTTTTGTCGTGGATACGTTCGCGGAGACGAGTCGAATGTCGACGATTCAAATTCGAGCACTACCGAATCGCGGTCAAGTGGGGGGTTGGACAACAGCGATTCTTCGGAAGCGGTTTAGAAACCGGTCGCGGCTGTTGGCACAAGAATTATGTCAACAGAGCGGCCGGCACTTTTTAATTTCTCCGCGCGATCGGCGAATTAATTTCCGGCGAGAAAGAGCAACCGATCGAATTGGTATCGGCAGCGCTGACGCTACGTACAAGGAATTTCCAGCTGGTTTCGGCCGGGGGAACGTCGAAACGATGAAAGTTGACAAGTATTATCAGAATCACATGTATAAGAAAGCCCAATTTATCCTCTGGCAGCGATCTGTCGGTCGAGTTTCACGATCATATTTTCTCCTTGGCTTGCATCGCTTTCACTTTTACGAGCCGAGAATACCGTACACACTGAATGAACGTGCGCGTGTGCGCGCGCGTACACACACACGCGCGCGCACGCGTGCCGGCGACGTGCAACACACAACAACGGAACCATAACAATCGCGCCATTAAACTGTCTTTCGTTGAACTAATTGCCGAGAGCGCGACATTGTTTCAACAAATGCTTTGACCGAAACGAGACAGCCGTGAATCTCTCGAGACGAACGGATATATTTTCACTCGTCTTAAAAGTTGACCGAAAATTCGGTAAAAATTATATAATACAGGCTAAAGGCGCCGTTAATTTTTGCATTTTGTTTCGTTCGATTATCTTTTATAGTAATCGAGAAAAACGATTGCGAAGTATAGGTAAGAGTCGCTCGTTTCTAAAATGGACTCTCAAAAAATGATTTTTTTCTTCGCGTTAAAAGCAACTGAAAATCTTGAGAAAAAATGTATAATTTAGGCGACAGATGCAGTTAATTATTGCATATTTATCGATTCAAGTAGCTCTTATAGTTATCCAGAAAAGTGCTCGTAAAGATCAAGGATAATGAATCCTGTTTCGGAAGAATATTATTTAAAATCGTGGATGCTTAAATTGTTGTTAGATTTGCGAAAAGTCCGGGCGAATTGAGGAGGCCGCAGAATTTTTCAAAATGGCTCCGTCACGGAGCCTCTCACTAACATTCCTCGTGCTGCCTTCACGGTTGTTATATCTTCGCGGTTGAAGACTCGGGGAATAATGGCACACGACTGCAGCGTCTTCCTGTCTAATAATCGAGAAATCCTGGATTCCGAAGTGCAAAAAAAAAGTACAGGCCGGCATTAATATGCACAGTTACCTAGCACCTTCTCGCTCGTCGGCTATTTGCAAAACGAACAATGGCCGGCGGCTGAGAAAAATTCTCATGGTTTATTGGCAACGAACAACTGCCAGGAAACAGATACAATCAAAAAATATTGTAATCTCTGTCAACGAACTTCCATGTCGCAGGCTGTTGCAGTCATCCCGTACAGAACTCATCATAATAATTACCAGCCCCCTCGTTTTATCGTTGAACATTAATTGCTGCGTTGCCAACTAAATGTCAATGTTAACGAAGACGTCGTCGTCCGGATGAATCTTTAAACAATCGGGGATCTCGTGAACAATTTTTCTTCATTTTCCTGCCCGTTTATTTCAACATTGAAGTATTAATAATAATTAATTTGTATTGATGGTTTCCATTTATTATATATTTATTAAATATTGATATATTTATTGATATATATATATATATATATATATATATATATATATATATATATATTTATTAACTTTAGTTTCACTTTACACTTTCAATTTTACGATATTTTATTTATCTGATCGTAGCGGAAAGAGGTATGTAATTACGCAGGAAACAATTGTACATGTATGCGAAAGAAGGGAATTAATTGACGTACGGTAAACTAGTGTTGCGAGTCCATCATTAGTCCATCGACTTTCTTTTTTGCATTGATAATTAGCGACACATGCACAGATCACTTCGGTAATATCGTCTACTAATAAACAACCAATCAAAAGCTAACGAAACTGGTGTTCGCATGGACGAAATATGTAGTACTGTATTGGAATAAAACAATCTCCAGATAAACTTCAAACAAAACACAAAAATTCAAAAGAATTGCCACGAAAGTGCTGAAACAATTAAGTAAAATCTCAACGAAGCATTCAATTTTTCTGTAATTAAATTTACAATTGAACACAGAGGTTCAATAGGATCGAAACAAGAGGACAAAATCAAAGAATTAAATCGTTACGAGTTAGATCAAATTTCATTAAAATGAATCACAAAAATTACGATGGAATATTTTAGAAGGTATGGGTAGAAACGAATAAGAAAAATATCAAGTAACAAATATAATAGAATGTGACGAGAATAATGTGTCGAGGCTGTCTCTATAAACCTGTCAGATTTTATTGGAGCTGGCCGAAGCGTTCTGTGGGTCGCAATTAACATTGACAGTGAGCGTTCGATTAGCGTGGATGATAACTCACCGCGAAAGACAATGCCAGTGGTCCCGGCCGCATCTTCGCGGACCAAAATTCGTTCGATGGGATTATTTCGTCTGAATTTTCGCCGGGTTCCAGACCAGGAATCCTTTCGCGCCTAATAACACCCGATGACTGATCCAGCCTCTGCGAAGTCGCAGTCGAATCGTGCTCAAAGGCCTACGTGAACAAGCTTCGCAGTCCGTACTTGGCAGAGTAGGCCGGACCTACGCCTTCGCAATTTTCCTTTACGGATTATGATATGGTTGCCTATTTAAGGTATGCCAGATCTGGACGTAAATTGTTTCGGACACGGAACCCAACGGTACACCTTGACATCTTTACTGCTCACGATTTTTCTTCGTCCTGGGAACGCGTTATTATATCATGTGTTATGCGATTTTACGAGGAACGTGTGCTATTTCGCTATTATCGGTGACAGTGTTTCACGTTACCACTGGCATCTTATCGGTAATAGTTTTATAATGCTTATTTGTTTAATGTCGTCGTTGTTGGTATTTTATATAATAATTTTGAATATATTATAGGATTCTATATAGTTTTGTAATGATATTTATTGTTTTAATGTCTTCGGTAATAATATATTATATAATTTAATATTAATTGGGTCACTTTATCACTCAAATATATTATAGTATATTAAGTATTGTAAATAAAGTTTCAAAAATTAAAAAAAGGATGAGATTTTATCGATACTATCTGCGTTACCAACATAAGGTACACTAGGATCGTGTTATGCTAAATCGTGTTACACTGAAATTACATTTGTTAATCACAAATAATATTTTCTTATAAAAAAAACACATTTTGTTCGGAGAATCAGGTAATAGACATTCACTCCATGTAGACAAACATTTATTTTGCAGTACAATTATTTTGTAGCAAGATTAAAAAATAGAGTTTCTTTAAAATATCCAAGCTGCCAACGTGACTAACGTTAACACGACGAATAAAATATTAGAAAATAAATATTTTCCGACATTTCTCGCGTTGTGCTTAAATTGCTTCACAGAACCAGCAGTAAAAAATATATAAAAATCATTTATAATAAAATACGACTACTCTACGGTATTTTCAAAAATGGAATGTAACGTTTCTATCCGTCTTCGCTCATCTAAAATTATTGTACTAATCTTCGCACGTTCATTTACGTAATTTCAGTCAGCTATAATTTGCAACGTCGCACTAATTAAACGTATTTAACAATTCGATCGCATTCTTTGGTTCAATTTTTAGAGATTTCAATACTCTTTGACAATTTCCAATGCTCGACCATGACTTGGAACAATCTTGAACCTGTGGCCTCTTTGTAACCGCTGGGCTATCATAGACAGTAAACGTTTGAGTATTAATCCGTATAGAGAGACAGATAGACAGAGAGAGCCTAATTTCGGTATCCTAATGCAGCATTGCGATCAGAAGTCTTTTCCACTCGGCTGTGCAATCGTTCTGGAAAAAAGAGAAGACACAGGTGTTCTCGATGCACGTCAGACTGATTAACGATAGTAAATGAACAGCTCTCCGTTGACCAACGTGCAGATTTTATTAAAAACAAGTAGTACAGTTACGTGGGAGGCGTATTATTCACGGTATCGTGGTTAGACGAGCTCTTATAGAGAGAGCAGAGCCCTTCCAAGACTTTCGTTAACACAAAAGTGCGATCAGAAGCCGCTTAAAATCATCGCCGCAGTCGTTCTGTAAATGCAAACAGAATGTAGAGAGAATTAAAGCAACGCCAATGCCGAACGTTTTAGTATAATTCCGTACTCGTTTCTCGGCAATGTTAAATATCAATTTGAAATTCGATTTTTAGTGAGGGGTTAATCGAAAGTCGCGCGGAACGCGGTTTCAAAAATTCAAATTTTCGAAAAACTGTTCCACGTGAGGCTCGTCAGGTTGATTAGTCAAGAATTAGAGGGTTAAGTGGTGATATTAGGAGTACGAATCGTTTAATAACAAATAAGAAATTGTAAATCTGATTTATTTGTCTGGTCTCATAGAGACCGAATAATCGTATCGTTGTAATCTTAATAGGAATATCAAAGAAGGCAACCACGCAACACCATAATCACCGTTAATGTCATCGGATTAACATAAGCGTCTAAGAAGCTTCGCGGATCGTTGCAAGGTACAACGAATTTAACACTGTACAGTGTATAATGTGAAACGAAAGAGAAGCTGTCGAACATGAAATGTTTTTCATCCAAGTAGGGTAAGCAAGAGTCTCTTGTAGTCGCCCGAGCAGTCGTCCTGAAATTCATGGAGAGTCATGGACAGCCGAAGTATAATACAGTAAATGGTTAATAATTGTTTCCGGGATGTATTACAACATTTATGTGCACGGTTATGTAGGTGAACGAGATCCAACCTCAGAGATTGATTCCTCAAAACTGCCACAACAATAATAAAACAGTAAACCTATAGCAGCGATTGTTTTGAATCTATTTCGAATTTTTTCTGCCTTTTCTCAGTAAAAAAAAAACTGTATTCTTCGTAGGTAAAATAGTATTCTGTGATTTAACCATTATTCACCGTAGTTAAAGTAGTACTCGACATTATCCGACTCGAACCGGGAAATTTAAATGGTTTATATTGTAAAACAATTTTGCAGAATTGACCTGAGAGGTTGGAATCCGAAACTACGTATTGTAGTTTCAACTTACGTCAATGTCTTCAGCGAGTGACCGGCCATAAACTCTTTGGTAGGTATCCTTAATGTCTCCTAAATCAATCTCTGAGCGAGCGACTATTATTCTGATCAATGTCGTGTCGTCAGTGCCCATTCCTTTCATTGCCTTATTCAGTCGCTTGGCGAAGTATCCTGTTTTGTCTCTGGCACATCTCACTGGAACAGTAAGCAATTAATTAACAGAGTTATTAAAATGAACAATCATATTTCTCGAGAATGGCTACGTGATCTTGCTACTTGATCTCTGCTACCTTGATCAGATTCTATAATTAAATTTCGCTTCAATCGTGTACGTTAAATAAATTAGTTTTTCAAATATTGGTTGTTCTGCCTCACCGACTGCAAGGTAGCCATCTTCAACGGCTCCCGAGAATTCACTCTTGATCGTTGTCTCAAGACTGTTCCCAGTGAGACGTTCGTACTCGTCGAAAATTTTTCGCAACTGGGGATAGCTTTTGGTGATCAGGATAGCGTTAAATGTGCTCTCGTCTGTTCCCCATTGACCTTCGCCAGCCTCTACCAGCTTCTGAGCATCCTCAGTGGCCGCCTCGACGTCCACGTCAGGATTTTCGTTCCTGCTGGCCTGTTAATAGTATACCAAAATTTAATTAGCTTCTCGTCTGACTAGAAACGTTCGCGTCAACGAATTCTACTTACACACGAGAGTGAAACCAGTAATCTCTTGAAATATCCGGACGTGTCGCTCTTCAGATCATCTTCCAACTCGTTTCCGTACACTGTGTTCATAATTTTTATTATACAAAGTTGGAACAATCGTTTGAAAGAATATATTTTGTGAATAAAATGTTCGCTCACGATCTTTGTAGACGGCAGATATGGTCTTAATTCCGTAATTGCTAAGGGACGCCAGGACTTCGATAAGAGCTCCCTCGTCGGTGCCCATCCCAGAAATCGCGTTGTGCAGTTCTTTAGCATAATACTCCGGCAATGGCGTCATCAGAGCCAGAATGGCGTTCTCGAAATTGCCACCGAGTTCAGACTTCAATTCATCGATCAAGTCTTTTCCGTACATTGTTTTGAATTTGTCGGCGATCTCGAGACGCTGCACGATTCCGCGATGGGCCAGCACGTCGATGATAGTCTGCTCATCGGTGCCGAAACCCTTCATGGCAGCACGCAGCATCGCTGCATCTTCTTCCGCGTTGAAGGGGTCCGCAGGGTACACCGTTGGTGTGCACTGAAATCAGAATTTCACAGAATTAGATTAATGAAATTATGTTATTTAACATAAAAAATGTATGCGACAGCTTTTCCAAATTACCTGCACGTGGTAGTACTGACTGGCCGACATTGTACAGATTATCTATAACAAACGAATCAGAAAATATAGTTATTTGCGTAAACAATGTACCATTTAAAACATTTATGAAAACAGTGAAAATTGTTTCAGACATTGTTAAGCCACAAATTAGACGTCCTTCGTATTTTTCTACCTAATCTACATATACAAAAATATCAAATTATCACGACGGACACGATGTACTTACAATATACCCTAATTCATTCTCGGTAGAATACATAACTAAAAAACAAAATAAATTTAAATTCTATAGCGTCTTTTATTAGCTTTTCCATTTAAATATATGTATGGTGGTACATAAACATAGTTTTTACAAGATCTGAATTACGATTTTGCAATTAAAATCGCGAGTGTAATCTGTTTTTTGTGTCTGTGGATAATAATCATAATCTCCTCCAAGCATCGAGCATCCTGTCCGATGAATATGAGTCACGCGGCGATACAAATTTATGCACGCTCACAGGTTTTATGACTTCACAGATAAAAACGATTACGCGAACAGCTTCGAACACTTGCGCGATAAGAACTGAGTCTTTTACATTTTTTAGAAACCAATTAATAAATAAATACCATCAGAATAGAAAGTTCATGGCGCACGAACGAAGAAAGAAAAGTTCGATTGACCTAGATACGGGCCGTCAATCACAATTGGACAGCTTGAGTGCCTGGCCAAGAAGAAGATACTAAAATCAATGAAATCGATAACTTCGACGAGAACTTGACGCTAAAGCTACGCCCCTATGTTGTGTTTTCTAAGAAAGAGTCTTTATAAGTTCAACATAGGTCACTTTGACCGGCTTCCTACGGATTGAAAAATTATTATTCGATTCTAGAATGATCATTGGTCCCGGCAACAATTTTATTTATTGTCAGAATTCTCTTACTTCCCCATAAAAAAAATAAATAATCACTTTGACCGGCTTTGTTAAACTTAGAGAATTATTACTCGATTGCGTTTACCTAACCATAAGTGGATAAAAGCATAAATATCTTTTCACATTATTATTAATATATGATAGATTTAAAATCGAAACAATTCTTTTTAAACAATCTATGTATAACAATCCCCTATTTCCGGAGAGAATAAGGTTCCGGGGTCCCCAACCTTTCCAAACGGAAATGCACCGTTAATGGACTACTTTTTCGAACGCGTAAGGCCGGAGCCGTGAAAATAGCGACCGCATCATCAGGAACTCGTTAAACGATGACCTCATCGGTCGCGGAATGTCAAGAGAGGAAAACCCGGCAGGAAAACTTGCCAAGAACTAGATAGTAGCCGAAAGTTGGTATCGATCGTCGAAGAACAGAACTGACCGGGGTGTGGCAGAGCTTCTTGCGACGGAATAACGGGTTTACTGGTTCCACTGATGCGCCGGTACCGGTTCCAAACGATCCACGAAGTCGACTGAACGCCGAACCGACGCGGCGGGGCCGGCGAGCGACTGCAGAATCTGCTCGCGTGATGGCGAAAATGGTGGGAGACGACAAGGGGAGAACGTATACAGAATGGCACGGATGCTCGACAACACGTCTAATCCCCGTTTTGTTCCAAGTACATATACCGCTTTTTATTCGACGCTCGTGCCGCAATCTCGGAGGAAGACAATCGTCAGCGTCAATAGTCAGAATAGATGTCCAGCGCGTTGCTATGCTCCGAATGCCGCATGCGTGTCGCAGGGTGGACAGCTGTTATGACTATCGATGAACTTGGGTCTTGAGATGACGAAAATAAATGATCTATAGCTTCTGGATGGAAGAACTTGGCTTGCTTTAAATCCATCGTTAATCGAATTATTCTAATTTGATAGAAGCGATATGGCATATATGGAGATATCGAGTGTATTCTTTCGAGCGAGATTGACAAAGGAGTCACGTTTCTGAAGCGGTATGATCGACGACTTTGTAGTTATTGTTGGTATTTATACGTATTACGACACGTTCCAACGGCGAGGTCAGTAACGTAATCGGATAGGAATTTGTTTCGCGCTCAACAAAGGCGGCTGACATAACAGCTAGACGATTTAACACGAACAAGTTGAACTTACGAACGATGTAATATGAGACAGTACGCCACTTTATTATTCACAAAATTAATAATTTATATTTCTTAATTTATTTTTAAATAGCTTTGAGTCGTTGTTTGCGATCGTCGAGGAAAATTCGGATGGCAACTAACAGCGGAAACTGTCACTTTACCTCGTCGAACACTGGAGGACTGCTAAGACACCGGCAAGTGTTATAGTCACCGCCACTAGATTAGCAAACAAACTGTCAGCAAATTCGTCGCAGTTCGATATTGTTACGTGTATGCGCGCAGACTGTGCACTGAAACGAAGTTGCAGCATATAAAGACGAGACGGCGGAATCGGCGGTGGAGGCAGCAGTGGGGCAGGGGGCGGCGACAAAGAGACGCCCTGCGACAATGACGGCCACGATCGCGTTGCAGCTACAAATTGTCTCTGCGTCACTGTTCCCTGTTAATGAACGCATGTGTCAATAGATTCTCTTAAATTATACCTCAGTTTTTAAATAAAAATGAACAATTTGGGAAAGGGGGATACAATTATTCGAGTCTCCCGGCTCGAAACCAGTAGCCCCTTGAAATATCCAGATGCGCGCTCGCGCGCGTGTCACTCTTCAGGTCCACACACATCTTCCAACTCGCTTCTGCACACTGTATTCATAATCTTTATTATACAAAGTTCGAAATATCATTTTAAAGAATGTATTTTGCGAATAAAATGTTCACTTACGACTTTTGTAAATAGCAGATATAGTTTTAATTTAATATTTGCTGAGGGATACCATGATCTTGATAAGAGCTTCTTCGTCAGTGCCTAGAGTACTAAGAGTTCTTTAGCACAGAACTCTGGCAATGGCGTCACCAGGGCCATAATAGCGGTCTCGAAATTGCTGCCAATTTCCGACTTCAATTCGTCGATCTGCTCTTTTCCGCACATCGTTTTGAATTTGTCGGCAATAAACTACAGCTGTTGACTGTCGATAGCTATAAAATTATAATACAAAAGAATAATATAAATTGACTATATTTGTTTGCAAGTTGAAGGACAATGTGGGACAATTTTGGGACAATGGTAATGCGAGCACAGACACCAAGAGTATATTTCATATCCAGGACAGTTTGGTAAATTTTCCTTCGCAAAAATCGTTTGCATAATTTGTTGAAGATGAAAATGATGCTGCTTCATTTCCAATCATTGGACTCTGTAGGAATTGTTTGCCGTGTCACGTGTATGGCGTCATGTCATACACGTCATAACTAAACATTCATTCATCCCAGTAGTACGATTGACTCACCAGCATTAAATCACAGTTTGTCATCGGTAGATTCGATAATGCCAGAAATGTCTAATGACTCAGGAAATCGATATTTGTTTCTTGTAAGTTTAAATATACGTACGTAGAATAAATGATATTTTACTGCTCGGTATCAGAAGAGATTTCGAAGCGAGCAAGACTTTTTTATCGAGTCCAAACGTTCAAACCGCAGACCGGAAGCGTTCTTACGAGCAACGTGTAATTACTGTTCCGGTAGCGTTCTACCGTGAGATAAACCAAGCGAGCACACGTTACGCTCCATTATCGTGGTGAACGAAAGATTTAAAACGTGGAATTCTCCAAGAAACCGAGCTATGACTCATTTGACCATAACCTTGATCTTATTCTCGGAGAATCTCGTTCCCAGTCGCTCGGCAGACTATACCTAGTTAGTATAAATCCTCTATTGTGGATTTTTGCCGCTACGAACGCGAGTAATGATAAAAATTCTGGCAAGGTTCAGCTGTCTCTATGAATCTTCAAAGCAGCGCCACATAGCACAGAATTGCTCAAACTATTCGAAAATTTAATGGCAGATAATAGGTATAATTGTTAGGTGCTGTCATCTTATGACGAAAAGCTAAAACAGTTAAAAGGTGCCGACAGTTGATATTGGCGAACAGTTTGTCCAACAATTTGAGCGTTTTCTCACTGCAGGCATTGGCGTTGTACAGGCGTCGAAAGAAGTTTCATTAGTGAGGGCAAAATATGGCAATCATGTAGGCATTTACACGGACGGTTCGAAAGTAAGCAGCGGAATTTATACCGGGGCGGCCGTAGTGTGCCCTGGAAGGAACTATGGCTCGTCGTTCAGTATGAACTCTAAGTGTTCTGTGTTCACAGCGGAGTGTGCAGCCATATTGGAGGCCGTAAGCTTAGCTTTGAATAACTGTAAGGAATTGTATGTGATATTTTCAGACTCATTGAGTGCAATTACGTGCCTTAATAGTACTAAGATAAATGTTAAAACTAATAAGTATATTATAGACATTAAGCAGAAGCTAGCTACATATAAGGCGATTAGTGGTAAGAATAGAATTATATTTATGTGGATATCGTCACACTGCGGTATCACAGGGAATGAACAAGCTGATGAAATGGCTAAGGAGACAACTCAGGAACCACACAATCCCGAACTGGGGGTGCCATTTACGGACTTCAGGGAGCAGTTCAAGGAAACAATGTGGGAAAACTTCCAAAGGACGCTAGAGATAGAGTTCAAATACAAGGGTACAACTACTACAACACGCTATATGAAAGCAGGAAGAAACCGTGGCATACGAAACAAAATAATTGGTCAAGGGAAACAATAGTTAGAATTGGTAGACTCAGGTCTAATCACTACAACACGGGAGAGTCCCTGGCCAGGGTTGGTATCATCAACAGCCCGCAATGTGAATGTTCACATCCGGTCCAGGACTTAAACCACATTATATGGCAGTGTCCGCTGAGATATAATGAGAGAAGTGAGTTAATTAGTAAATTAAAGAGACTAAAATGGACGGTTCCTACGGGAGCACAACAAATACATAACAGCAAGCAGAGACTCAAGGGTCACAGCGATATTAATAGCATTTCTAGTAAGAAATGAATTAAGACTGTAAACAGTATAAACCAAAGACTGTAAATAGTACAAAAAAAAAATATGTGATAAAAGATAAAAGTTCCTAACATAAGGTTAAAGTAGGCATAGAGTATACATATATAGGGATAACGTTGGGTTAGGTTAAGTTAGAGTAAGATGGAATGTTTTATATCGGTAAACATAGTGTTTGTTTTGGGACCTATGGGCTACATATAAGTAGCCTACGGCCACTTTATAATCTTTTATTGAATAAAGATTATTATAAATAAAAAAAAAGAAGTTTCATTGTTCCTCCGAAAGAGGCGACACTATCGTCTGTATGTAAACAGTGCATGGTCGACTAAAAACATTAATTATGGCAAAATTAGGGCATAAAAACACGAAACGGAGGGCATGGACTCGTTCAGGAGAATCTACTATGTCGATATCGTATGCAACATAAAATGTCAGTGTTGCAAAACGTAATTAATAGCTCTTTGAAGTTTGCTTAATTAATTGATGTCTTTAGGCGACCCTACATGGTGCTTTTTTTATTAAATAAACAATTGTAAGCCAAGTCTATTAGCCATCAAATAGAAGTATCATGATACTCTTCTTGGTCTTTGGACTTGTTATGCTATATTATCTAATCCTTTTTCAGAGAAAAATTCGTGGGAAATTTTGCACATGTTACTCTTATCGCAGAAAGTGTTATAAACAATATATTGTCTCAAACAATGTATACTCGCTTAACTGTTTATAAAGCTACAAAAATAATGTTGTCATCAAAGCAAAAGATCTGACTTTTTTAAAGAATTAAGGCTGCTAAAGAAAAACAGTTGAATCTTTTTATCAATTATAAGTTGAACTTGTATCGTCTGATAACCTTAGCTAGTTTATAAATAAGTCTATGAAAATATTGACTTCTAAATCCGGCTGATTTCTGTATTGTGTCATTTTTGTTTATTCGGTATCACAATCTGTCCAAAAAAAAATGATTCGAGAGCCTATTTGACCTTAATCGATAACATAAAGAGCTTCGATATTTCAATTCCCATAGACCCGCTGTGTAAATCGCGTGCTGATACGTTCCCAACCAAATATAAACATCAACTATGCAGATAAGAAGTATTAAGAAGTCCGCCGCGTTTATATAACAGTGACCCGACGGTATTCGCATTAGTTTCATTACTGGCATCGCGCTGAACCGAGGAACTCAACACATTTTTCCGAAGATGGCTTCGAAGGGCCCAGGTTCGGCATTAGATTCCGATTGCATGACCTTAACCAGATTTGTGCTAGCCGAACAAAAGAAAATACCGACCGCCACGGGTGATCTAAGTCAGCTTTTGAATAGCATACAGACGACCGTGAGGGCGATTAGCTCCGCGGTCAGAAAAGCCGGTATCGCCAATATGTGAGTAGATAATCGCTCATCTGTATCAATACTTAAAAATCTGCCGTCCATATGAACATATTGAAAACATAATTTTAACACGAACATTCAAAATTATGCTTTCTGTCGTGAGTATTTAAAAATATGATTGCTTTCATGAATATCTAAATATATAATTTCTTATATGAATATCTAAAAATATGATCTCTCGCACGAATATTTCAAAATATAATTTTGAAATGAACGTTTAACAGTTAACTTTTTTTAAAAATAGCTACATAATAAATACTATACAGTAAAAGTATTACACGTGTGAACGAACGAACGAATTTAGCACTTTAAATAAACATACAAAGTCCACGTTCTAAAGCGGAGCATTTAAAAAAGAAATATTATTGCGTTGCCGAATATAAATAACGTGAATACTGATTGGATATTTTAATGAGGCCAGTCCAATGAAGCGACTATCTTTCAACGCGGTAGATACATTGCCATACCATCATCGCTGTTATTTAACAAACATTTACTACAATCATTAAAAAAGTTCCATTCAATATTCGCAACCGAACAAAAATACAATTTGTATTAACGTTGGTATATGAATGCGCAAAACGGGTAATTTCGTAATTGTTAACATAGGTACGGCATAGCTGGTTCCACGAACGTCCAAGGGGAGCAGGTGAGAAAATTGGACATGTTTAGCAATGATTTGTTCATAAACATGTTAACATCCTCCTTCACAAGTTGCGTCCTTGTCAGCGAGGAGAACCCGAACGCGATCGAGGTGGAGATCGAGAAACAGGGAAAATACATCATTTGCTTCGATCCATTGGATGGATCGTCGAATATCGATTGTCTGGTGACGGTCGGATCGATTTTTGGAATTTACAAGAAACCAGAACCGATGAAAGCGCCGTTGGTAGCAAATGCTCTGCAGCCAGGTAAAAATTTAGTCGCTGCTGGCTATTCAGTATACGGTTCTGCAACCATGATCGTGCTGTCGATTGGGCATGGGGTGAACGGGTTCACTTATGATCCTGCGATTGGGGAATTTATTTTAACCGATAGAAACATGAGGGTTCCCCCTAAAGGAGAAATATACAGGTAATTTTATTTATAAAGTAACTAATTGTTATTTATCGGTGTAATTAGCTTAGTGTGGTTGCAAATAAATGTATTTAATTTTTAGCATAAACGAGGGCCTCGAGAGCCAATTGGAGGCACCCATCAAAGAGTACGTTCAATCGAAAAAGTATCCAACCACTGGAAAACCCTATAGCTTAAGATACGTAGGCTCCATGGTGGCCGACATACACAGGACCATTAAGTATGGCGGAATATTTATGTATCCGGCAACTAAAAAGAATCCGACCGGCAAGGTACACTTAATAGTTTATTAATCGCTTAGTAATCGATTATATATATTTTACTGTATTAATGACTCTATAATGCTGTTTATCGTAGCTTCGACTCTTATACGAGTGCGCCCCCATATCCTATATAATAAGAGAAGCAGGGGGCATGTCGTCGAATGGAGAGATTGATATTCTGGACATTGTACCGGAGAAAATTCACGAAAGAACTCCCTGTTTCATGGGCTCGAAAGAAGACGTAGAGGAACTGTTGCGTTTCATCAGGAAAAGCAAGACCGCCTGAAATATCAGACGAACGCCATAGACAAAACCATATAAACTAGTACAATTTCTACTGTGAATTTTTTCAAATTTCGTATCCTCGAAACCAAAAGAAATACAAGTTTATATAAATTGCACGATTCTGTTCTCAACAACGCCAATGCTGGAGTTAATGTAAGATTAAATTATTAACTAGAATGCTTGTCCTAACTGAAAATTAATGTTACATTAGGAGCAGCATTTTAATGAAAAATTCATTGTTTACGGATACGCGGTGTTCGAGTTAGTCTTTAAATTTTTTATTTATATACACCGTGGGACAATTAGTATCTGTATCCTTCGTTGGTGGATCCTCCAGGAGAGGATGCTGGGGCGGGGAACGTGGCGGTGCCCTCGTACCGCACCATAGGACGATATCCAGCATCGTCGGCAACGTAATCGACGATCTGGGTCCTGCCATCGGGCAGCAACACGTGATACGTCCCTGATGCCTCGTTATCCTTCCGCGACTCATGGTGGCCGAAGTCTAATCCAACCACCGCGTCTTGGACTTCGTATGAGAATTCGTAGTTCGCTGGGTCCTGAAAACAACCATAAAATTTAATGCTAGTAACCTAACTTTGGTTTTATACTAAACGTTAGGATAACCGAAATCAGTAATCAGCCTGAAATAATTAGTTTAATGGATAGCAAACGATAATTACCCCAGCCCACTCATCTGGATGACCAACATTACCACTACCACCACCTGTGGGCGCACGGGTGCCTTGAGGAGGGAGGTAGGCAGGCCCTTGAGGTTCGCTCAAAATTCCTGCCAACACCATCGTTAACAGGAGTGCCTGCAATAAGAATGACAGAACTCATCGCCGGGACTGTAGTTTTCAATTTTTTTCTCACTTTAATGTACACTTAACATTACGCGAACAGATACCGAATACGATGACACATTTTCTTCACACTTTTAAATAAACCGACAATTTTTCAAAATACAGTAGGGTAAGTTTGCCGTTGTCAATTCGAATGGAAATGTCGATCGAACGTTAGAGAAATGTGCACGAGCTCGAAGAAGAAAATTTAATGACGTACGAACCTTCGAAATCATTAGTCGGCACGATCCTGCGAGACTTCACCGAAAGAAAATCGCTTAAACTTCGGATGTCGGTGGATTTTATACCGGGTCGCTGGCCGCGGATGCGACGAAATGAAGACGGAATCACTGTGATTTAAGGGAGGGGGACTTTAATACGAACCTATACCTATAATTATAGTTAATAATAAAACCGCATTGTCAGTAGTCCGGGCTATACTGCGGCAATCATTTATTGCTGTTTCTTAATCGTCGAACCGCTTGCCACTCTTCGCCGAAATTACGGCGAAATTCGGAGCCGAAACTACGATTTACCAGCGGAACGTTTCTCAAGCGTTTCTAGATAACTGGTGGGAACCAAAACGGCCCGCACGGCGTTACTGACAAAATTGAAATCTACAGAGAAGGAAAGAAAAGTCGGATCACAATATTCTTCTCCAGCGGTGCTCCTTTATTCCCGCCGCCATTTCCCTCCTCGCATTCGTTGTATGTACAATACATTTCGTCGTTCGTGTGAGTGCGTGGTAGCGATATCAAATACTGTTCAGGGCTAAGGACATATTCATGCATATAAAAGTGGAAACGCCGCATACGTTCGAGTAATAATACTGTGGTGCAGGCATGGGCGTGTAGGAGCGGCGAAACCACGCCCCGTCGGAGCACTCTGCAGAGGCAGACAACGAAGCAAACAGCAGTCTCTCGCTGCCGGTATTGAATTTCGCAACTCCGACCGAATTTGCTCCGCAGGGCTGTCCCCATGCCTGTCGTAATGCCTCAAAAATCTATAAATTAATATATTATAATGTACTAATCGACCGGTACATACAAATTATTTGATCGGGTTGGCCTACGTCCGTACAAATTTTATGAAAACGAGATCTATGTTACCGGCACGTCGACGTCATACGCAATAAATAAATACCAGATTTTGTACATAATACCAACAATAAGTATTCTAGCGAATTCTAAAATATACAATGGTTTGTACGACGACGTGTGAGAGAACAATGAGGTCTCGTCGGTCTTCGGTGGCCGGACAATTTTCGAAGCATTACCGTACAACCCCGTGTGTCGCGTGGCGCGCGCAACCCCCTCGAATTCTTTTTACGGAACGCGTGACCCACCGACCTTGTGCGTATTCGTCCGGTAAGGGCCCGATATAAGACTCGAGCCGTATGTGCAAACGTAGCACGCGAGCTCCACCGTCCCGAGACACGATCTAGAACATTTATGGTGCTCGGACGAATTCAAACGTCTATAATACTGTTGCGTTTATTCTCGACGTCCGTTGCGTCCAGATCGTTCCCCAGGCTGCCTACTCGACCTCTGAGACCGATGCCGGGTCCAACTTGACCATTCGCCTTTAGCTTCTCTTGCATTTGCGCGAGGATATCCTGCATTCTTCGTATCTGCAAGAAGTTATTGAATAGTTAAATGAAGTGGGTATAGTTTAACGTTAATAAAACCTCTGCAAACCTCTTGATCCTTTTGCAGCAGCAGCCGATCCGTGTCGGATATAGTGTTTTCGAAATGAGGGCCCGAGTCTCTCTTCAATTTGCTGCGAACAGAACGAAGCCAAGCTGATCAATCAATCGACGATCTTACTCGATAATTCGTAATTATTAGACCATGGATTATTATCCGAGATAGAAATAACCCCCATCGATTGCTAAACATAGAAACAAGTGTAATCATTTTAATAAGTCGTACTTAATGTGGCAACACACTTTCAGTTTCTTTTAATTTCCTTACTGTTCTACAAAATTTCGAATTGCTAAAGTCTTAATAATAATATAGTTTAAAGTCTAGTAAGTAAAGTATTAGTTTAAAGTATGAGAAATAGTAAAGTTTAATTTAATTTTAAGTAAAGTTTAAAGTATGAGAAATAGATTAAATTTTTTTTTGTGAACATTTTTGTACATTTCGCCCATCTACGCTCTTCCCATAAACGCATAAAATCCGCAGTCCAGTAATCGTCGAACACGAATAATAATCAATGCACTACGTCGACAATACTTTACCATCCAATAGAAATGCATATAGTATGCACACGTTTTCGTTAACTATATCGTACTGCGAATGCGATAGTAACTCTGATTAACGACAGAGACATGACACAAAGAGAAAGATACACGCACGTATATAGTACATCTAATAGAATAGTATACCTACTGAAATGCAATACTTATTTACATGCGTAAATACCTCCGTTCCCGTATCGCTTGCTGCGAAATTTGGGAAATGCATTGCGCCCGGAAATTCTCGTAATGCACGTCCTGTGTTACGTCTTTCAGGTCTTGCATGTGCGTGGATATCAGCATTGTTCTCAGTTTCACGAAGTCGCTGTGCTTCGGGTTCTCCACTGCGTTCGATCCAAATTAGAATGTTAATTGATTTTTACCAGATAATTCTGTTTACAATTAATCGGGTCTAACGATAATCTACTCAAGACATTTTTCGAAAATCAACCTGGAAAAACACCTCGAAGATACCTCGAAGTTTTACAATCGCTTTACAATCTTTTGAAAATAAAAATTCGTGGATACAGTAACATGTGTAGCTACCTTCGACTACTCCCCATGGGTATTGCCGACCTCTAACCTTCTTCCCGGCAACCTCCAGCACTGTGGAGCTTCCGACGACAGCGAATGGTATACACGCCTTCAGCTCTTTATCCTGTTGCTTGAACTCCTCGTCCTCGTCGCTATCACAGTCCGGAAACTGATATATCTACGTGCAAAGCATTGTCCTTTCGCGTTTCAGCTCTCGCTCCATCTCCCCCACTTTCTCAATCTCATTGTTAATCTCATTTTAAGAGGAAAGGAACTGTGATCGAATAACAGTCGGATTGACTTGGTATCACTGACTAGTAGACTGCGGATCATCGACATCATCTAATAACCTATCAAGCCGGAATGTGTAACATTTTCTATTCGAAAATTACTGAGATTATAAAAACTCTTTTATAGGATATCTTTGAATAAATTTACTAATTTAAATATTCATTTTCTTATCGTTATCTTGAGTCTTATCATTCTTACAGAACAACACACAAGTGCACAATGATCCGTAGCCTACCAATTAAGAACAATCGATCAACTTGTACCCTAAACGCTACCTGAATCTCGTTCTCCTCGATATCAGCCAGGATCCGTTCCTTCAGTTTCTTCACCTCGTACGTTGTCAACGTGTCAGCTTTGGCGATCACCGGGACTACGTTCACTTTGCGGTGTAGCCTCCTCAACACCTCTAAATCCAGCTGCCTCAGTCTACGGAACAATCGTGAAAGAAGCGAGACTGTCCGACTCTCCGGTACAGGATCAAGCCATCAAAATCGAAATGTACCCATGACCATAGGGAGGGATGAAGTACAGACAGCAGTGCACTCTGTTGTCCTGTATGTTCTTCCTGTTCAACCCGCTCTCGTCAGTGAAGTATTGTCGAAACTGTTCGTCGATGTACGCCGAGCATGCTTTCCAGGTGTCTTCGCAGTTCACTGCGTCGCCGAATCCTGGAATCGATTTTTTGGAATAGTTAAATCTGCTGACGAAAATTATAGAGAAAGGGAGAGAGAGAGAGAGAGAAGGAAAGAGAACGACTCCCTGAGTATAGAACTCGCGACTCCCGCCAACGTATACAGGCTGATTCACTTAAGGTTACGCGAGGGTCGTGTTACCATAGGTTATTGGATGCGTCTTGATCTTAGCTATCGTGACGTAACAACAGAGATATGTGGTTCTAGAACGACCCCACAACATTTTTAAATCGTCTGCAAACGTGTAAGCAAGTACTAAAACATTTAAATTTTCCTTGTTCTCTTAATCGATCTCTTACTTCATATTTTCTAACACCGACGAACATGAAATCTCGAGAACTATGAATTTCGAAATCATTTTCACAGCCACGTATTCGCTCCTCTAGCATTTCTTAGCATAGTTAATGATAATGGAGTGAATCATCCTGTAGAACAGAGACGGACAGGTAACCGACGTTGAGGATCCAACAGAATGCCGCACCTGGTGTGTCAACAATGGTGAGTCGCAGCCTGACACCTCTCTCCTCGATGTCCATCGTCTTCTTCTCTATGGTGGTCGTCTTCTCGATGCGCTCTGCAAAAAGCAAACGCGTCAACGGACCAATTAAACATTTCCCGATCGTCGTAACATAAAACACACTGTCCACTGACCTCCGGCATCGGGTGTACGCCTGTCCTTGTACAGATCCCCCAGAAACAGGCTATTTATCAGGGTAGACTTGCCAAGGCCGCTCTCGCCCAGCACCATCAGGGTGAACTCGAATCCTCTCTTCACGGACTTCCTGTGCACCTGCTCCGGCAGCGTCGCGAATCCAATGTAGTCCCTGTCTGCGTAACAAGAGATCGACATCGTTAAAAGAGACACTTCCGACTGACTTCTCCCATCGCGTACAAGCTCTCTCCTCTATCTATCTTATAGCCACCGATAACGCTGGAACGACGATAAGGAAAAGCCGTGCGACACGTACCACCGGACATGTTAGCCACGCGCGACAACACTTTGGCAGCGGCGAATTAGCACCGGGGCAGGACCGAGTTCAGTTGACAGAGAGCACAACGGGACGTGGATGAAGGTAGATCGCTACTGTTTTCTATGGTCAGAGGCTGCGCTGCGCTGGCGCGACCACGCCGACCGATCAATAGTCAGCGGCTCCATTGTCGGGGGTCCTAGCTTTGTCGGCGGGTTCGGTGTTCGATACTCTCGTTCGACCTATAGGCGCATTGTTTTTCTTTTTTAATTTGGCGTTTAAGGTCTCGTCGACTCGCTTGGGTCATTAGGGTCGTTGGGGGTGGGCCTGTGTAATCAAATAAAATTTATTGGTCCGTGATTACATCGAACATAAATTTGTTCAAAATTTAGTACAGGCGCATTCTTCTTTTTCTTTTTAATTTAGCATTTTAGGTCTCGTCGACTTGCTTAGGTCATTAGAGCTCGTTAGGATCATTAGAGGTGGGAGAGTATAATTGAATAAAATTTTGGTCTGTGGTTATATACTTGATTATTCGGCATGTAGTATAGGCGAATTGTCTTGCGTTCTCCTAGTTGAAAATTATTGGCGAACGATTATGGAATTTTTTAATACACGGGTTCTGATTACCTTGACATAAACTTTTAGAAAGATAGGAAACTCGTTGTCCCGCAGCTTGTAAACAAAACTGGACAATTCGAAAAGGATTTACTCTACGTGGGTAGAGACGCGAGTCGAAATTGAAGGGTGCGGAACCTTCAGGGAGCCGTGCCAGCCCTTCGGTTATTGGCTTCCGGCTAGGAACAGCTCCTGCAGGTGGCGTTCGTACCCTAATTTAGTAATAGTAAACGAGAGGATTCTATACGAAATTTTAACTAGCAAGAAACCGTGACATGATCAATTAGTCGAGCCTAACTCAGCGCCCTGCCGACCGGTGGCACCACGTTGATTGCGACCCGTGAGTCGGCCCTACGAGACGGACTGGTGCCGATGACGCCACGCTGGCGTCACAGTGAACGCGTCGTTCATTGTAATCAATGTGATCGTGTTAACTACACATTTTTGATTTGCTCGCTTATGAGAAAAATTGAAAAATAAGTGGCGATAATGTGAAAGTTAGAATACTACTTCTGTTCTAAAAAAAATTATTAAGAGAAGGGAAACGTTCCTATTTGATTTTTGAGTTTTATAAGAGTTGTAGAATATTTTTAGTTTGCATAAAAATTCGCAGTCTACTTATTAGTATTTACTTAATTGAACAACACAGCGCTGTGTTTGAACAAGTCATCGAATTAATACGGTCGGAGCTTGAATCGCTTATAACTCGAAGTATAAATGATTGAGTTGAATAGGACCTTCGCGTCTATCGTTAGAAATCTTTCTGCTATACTTAGAAATTGTTACAATTCGGTATGATGCGACATATAGAGCGTCTGCGTTGAAAAGTCGTCGAACTGATACGTTCGGAGCTCGGATCATTTATAACTCGAAGTATAAATGTTCCATTTAAATGATTAAAAACATTTCCATATTAGTTTCGTCTGCATCGCAAGTTCCATTCTGTACCGATGACGCCACGTTGGCATCGCGTGCGTTAAGATCAACGCTATCCTCTAACTGTCGCTAACTTTTTGAACTTGTCCAGACCCTGTATTAATCGTTGGATTCCAGGTCCTAGAAGATGACAGTAGAGCCGGATAGCCTCGACAACAGTGAAGGTAGCCAGACAGTGGTTGAAGAGCCGAGACAGCAGGTTCTGTTTGCGTGGACGACGGCAAGGGCGGTCGCGGCTGGAACGCGGTCGGCAGACGCGATTTCCGAGGAGGTAGCCGGGCTAGGACGTTCCTCGAGTTCCGGCGCCACACCTCGAAGTCAACGTTCCCATGGAGCAGGTGTACGTGGAAGGGGCAGAACCCGGTGGCCGAAGGTGGGCGAAGCCCGAATCGCCAGTCCCGACACGTGAGCATCGTTATTATAATACCTGGAACACGAGAGGGACCCATCCGGCATGTGTACTACGTCTCCACGGGCCGACATGCCCGTTTGACATTCTTACGCTCCCGGAGCCTGTTGCGCGGCTCCGACTACGCCGCGCGGGTCACTCCCGACACCGAATAACGCGGCCAGCGCGATCGCCGCGGGAAAAACCAATTCGATTCGGAAGAAGAAACCGTGGAACGCGAACGACAGCCGACAAAACTCCGATGCCGTAACAGTCTGGTTTATAAATAATGTATATGCGGCACTTCTTCCTCGGCGCTCGATGGCGGACCGAGGTCGATTGCGAAAGATCCTATCGAGCAACGCGAAGGGAAACATAAACGCTTATGGTAATTGCACGGCTCGTCGGCAAGGGGGATCCGCAATTTCGTAACCGGGAAAAATATTTGTTGTAAGACGGGGGAAGAAATTGTTCGCGCCGTTTCCACAGACCCGTCGACGTTGCTGTATGTTTTATCGGCTGTTTCGGGAACGGTACCACGGCGACTCTGCCGTGGATCTCGTCATTTCCGATCCGCGGCGTCTCTGTGTATCGCTGATGCAACACTTGTTCGCGAGGAGCTCTCTCGACCGCATCTGCAATTACGTTGACGCAACACCCAGAGAGACGCTCTCGGATTCACTTTCTCTCATCTTTTCAGCTCCCGTCGCATCTTTCGACAATTCCCGATGCAATCGCCGTTAGAATGCATCCGCGCGAGTCCTGCGCATTCCTGAACATCGCAACACACTCTCGGACACAATCAGATTCTTACGCCATTCCAATCTATGGCAAAGTTCCCTCCGATTGTCCCTCGTCTTGGAAACAAAAATGGACAATTTTGGACGGACGTGATACGATTGCTCGAGGGACAATTGGTGAGCATTTATCGCAGGTAAGAGTTGTTCGAAATATAGTAATTTCTTTTCAATTGTCCCTGAGATTAGAAACGAAAAATGGACAATTAGAGAGGAGGAGATACGATTATTCGAGTCCTGCGCTTGGTTTTTATAATTATTGACGAGGCTCGAATAATTATATCTCCTCCTCCCTAAAACTGTCCACTTTTTCTTACAAACTGATAGGCAATTGGAGAGCATTTACTATACTCGATTCTACGCAGATTCGTCGGAATTAAAGGGAAACGGATCGGAGATCTCCAAGGAGCTTCGACGTTCTTGACAAAAATTCCGGAACGACCTCGACGGATTTTAATGGATCGGCGACCAAGATGGTGACTCGGGGGGACAGCAACGATGCAAACAATGGTGTACAGAGGCGCGACGCCCGGTCTCCTATGCAGCATTGGTATTCCGGAAAGCGCACACGCCTCTCGTCGAGCAGCAACGAGGAAAGTTAGAGAACGTCGTTGTGCCGTTGCATCGCTAACGTGACTCCACCGCGCCATGACTCCTCTTTCGTGAGTCCTCGTGATTCCTCGTCGCTTCGTGATCCGCGATTCGGCCCTAAAGGTCGACGAGAAACGCGAGATCCACCGACTTACGTAATCCCGCTTCTCTTTCGCCTTCGCGATCGTCCTCCTCCTCGCGCCGCCGCGTCTTCGGAGACCATTACTCCGCTTCCGCGCCATCTTGGATAACGCTTAACCCATTTTTACGAACGCAATACGGTGTCGCTCGTTTTATGAGCCGATTTTCGCCTATCTCCTGGTCCTGTCCCATCTGTCTACTAGCCTCGAATAATAATTTCCAAAGAATTTGCGGAGATTGTTGCTCGCGAATGAACAATTGACGCCGAACCAATACGGTTAGAACTTCAGTCGTTTGTAATTTACAAGGAACACTCCTTGTAAATGAGTGGGACCATTGTATTTGTCGCTGTAATGTTTCGTAATGTAAGTGGATATCGTCAATGTTAATGTTAATATTCTAACGAATAATGAGTTTTCGGTGAACAGCCGCCGAACTAACAATCGGACCACGAATCGCTCGTTACTCGAGAAATACGTGTCCTATTGGATAGGAGCTTGTTCCCGAGGGTTTCGCAACTTCCGTACAGCTGTTCGATCGGCTTGCAATGACTATCATCGTCAAAGAAAAGCACGGAACGCGAACATCTTTGTGTCGCCTGGAGGAACGTTTTTCGGTGAAAGCGATCGAGCGGCGGCGATTATAGTGATTTCCCTCGGCAAACGAAAATGGAACGAACGGGGATACCTCCGCGGGCACGCCCCGACGTAGTCGTGATCGTCGACGAATTATAGAATCTTCGGGATAAGAGGAACGAAGAGGCGATCATCGAATGAAAATGCGTTACGCAAGCGAAGAAGCGCGGACAATCACCGGGACGACAATAACGTCCTAAGACTCGTTAGCACCTTTACAGCCGGTCGTAAAGCCGTTTACGAGTTGAGGAACCAAACAAAATGGCCGGACAGTCGGTAATGAAGCAATTAACCGAAACGAAGGAAATCTGAAACGGAGGACGCGCCGACGCGACCCGTTTGCTTACGCGCCAGACCGACTATACCACGCTTTCTTCGTGAGATAATATTATTTAACCCAGAATAATGCGCTGGATAATGCTTGCGTAACGATAGAGTTCACATGGCGGTAATTCGCGACACGGCTGCGAACTGGCTGCGTTCTTTTATTATATAAACCGGCGGGTTGCGTGGTCGGTGTGTTGCCACCGTCCAGACGCCATGACAGTGCTCAACGTTATTCGGGCGGGCACGGTGCATTTCGTTCCAGAAATTCATTTCTCTTCGGCGTTCGTGTTACTTTCAAACGAGTACGAATCCACGGCTGTCGACTTCACTCCATTCATCGTTTTTACTATATTTTATGCCTTCGTTATTTTCATCATTTCCACTATTTTCGTTTCTACAATTCTTATCGTGTTTTGTGTTACCATTTTCACCAGTTTTACCGTATCCATTATCTTCCTAGTTTTGAATATTCTGATCGTTGTTACCGTATCGTACGACCACGTTGAGACGTTCCGCAGCGTAAAAAAAAATCAGTAAACAATAGAATCGAAGTCCAATGCGGTAAAAGAACGGAAGCTTTCGCGGGTCAGAGTCGGGCCGTTATGTAAACCCGGGTCGGCCGATCAGCATTCGTCCGGCGAGCAATGTAAAATTTTAAAAACCGACAAGTGTATTGAGTTGTAACTCGTTGGTAATCTTTGGCAGAGGTCCGGTGTATACGGCCGATTGCTAATCGTAGTCGTCCTGAGAAATCCAAGCGGATCTACCTCGATCACGTACAGGCGATTTCAAAAACGGGACACGTTGTCGCGAGCATACTCACGCCCATGCGCACACCTACGTGATCGGGTTTTCTTTTCCGCGGCCTCGCGTACGCGGAAGAATTATATTCCCAAAGGGCCCGCCGCTCTTCACGTTATCCCGGAAAAGGTGTGCGCGTGCTCACATTCCTCGGCGACCCAGCCGACCCGACGCACACCGTGCCAAAAGCAACGTCGAACACCGACGGAGGCAACAACAACGGCCTCGTTAAAATTCACCATTTTTGTTTAGAAGCTGGGGAAGAATTTCAGGGAGTTTGCCGCGCTCGATGCTCCGACAACGTTCCAGGCGAATCGCTCGATTTCTCGGATCGTTTCGTATTTGCCGCGAGATATTCGAATATTCGAAAATCACGTGACCCCGTTTCCCACGCCCGCGCAATTCTCGGTTTGGCCGGGATCTCGCGAGAGGGCGGCACGCGTCCCTTTTCCGAGTGCCGTTCTCGTGACGAAATCCCGATGTTTCGTTCGACGGAGCGGAATCCGTCGTTTTCGAATTTGAACGGGTCGCATAGCTTCCGAAAGAGCGGGCTTACGTATGGATCCGTGTCAGGGTATTTGAATACGGATGCTCGCTCGCGGACAAGCACGCTCTCGGCTCGAAGCGAGCGAGCGAGCGAGCCCAGCCGATCCGCGTCGCGTCGGCTCCGCTTGCGCAACCGCTCGAACTCGTTGCACTCGGTAAGAGCGGATGAACTTTTCCGTATCGGGAACGCTTATGAAATAATCTACGAGGAGGATCAACCGCCTAAAGGTTCACTCGCGTCTTTCACCGGTCTCGTCCGCTCGAAGAAAGAAGAGAAAGGATGTTGCGTCGCAATCCTTATCCTTCGCATATTATTTTTTCCCTCCCTCCGCCATTGTTGATCCCCTTTTCTCAAATGTTCCCCTGCTGATCCGGCTCTCCTGTCTTCTCTAACGTTTACTTCGCTTCGCTCGATTCTTGATTCATTATTAATTTCACAATTCTTCGCTAATTTTCTAATCTTTTACTAATTTTTTAATTCGTTACTAATCTGTTCGATAACGACTTAGATACAAACAGAAATACTACTGGCAAAAATAAAACATAAAGTATCTATGGTAAATCATTTTTTGAAACAAAACTACGTGGTTGAAAATACGTAGTTACCGTGGACATTTATTGACCCTTCCTTAAAGTATGATTGGGTTAATTGGACAGTTATGGGGATACGTTGAGAAGAGAATTTGGACTGCAGTTTATAACATTTCTGAATAGATGATGGCAGTGTTTGAAAGGGCCGCCATCTTGTTTGGTGCAATCTATGGCTACATAAATCAAGTATAATGCCTTCTGACAATCTAGGTCGGAGGACTATTAGTAATCTTTTTATGATTTGTATACCCTAAAAATCTTCTCACGAGAGCTCTCAGACCTATATAATTGGTCTAGTTTCTTTGGTCTGGCGACTTCAGTCAACTTTAGCCAGTTTCGGGACAGTTTGGTCAAATTCGACAATTTTTCTTTGATAAACAAAATGGTTTAGCTAAAAATCTTTATCAGTATCTTAAACTAATCACTTTATCCAAAACTGCTTATACACATATTAAACTACATGCTTTGCTCTATGTAAAAAGTCGAGGAAATCGACCGATTATTGACTAAGATAATTGTTCACAAAATCAGCATTAATCGATTTGAATTAAACAGGCAAGGTGGCACGATAAAAAGCTGTTAAGTTAAAACTAGTTATTAGTAAAAAATAATTAAGTCGAAAATAATTAAGTTAGGAACAGTAGATAGTAAAGGAGAGCTAATCCACGACGGTGGTATCCAGGTCGAAAGCAGTTTTTGCATCCTCGTCGCGTCAGCGGCCACTCTAAGCTCATCTTCGAGAGGAACCCAATGCTGTCGAAACGAAGCAACTGGCATAATCTCCGTTCTCTGTGCTCCCCCCACCCCTTCGTAGTTGATCGCGCGGGCCCGTTTTCTTTTTCCCTGCATACGGGGCCCGATGAAGAAGGCACGATCGCACCTCCATCGCGATGCGATCATGCGCCGTGGCGCGGCGCGGCGCGGCCCGGCCGCGAGAAAACGGCCGGGAAAAAGGAAGGGGCAGCCGGGGAAGGGCGAAGCGAGCACAGAGCCAGCCGAGAGTTCATCGCTTATTATGTAAGCGACGTAAGTAACGTAAGCGACGCAAGAAGCGGGAGCCGAGAAGGTGCGGTAGAACCGCGCGAATCCGGCGAATCGCTTATCGGCCTGACATTTTCTTCGTAAATACTAATAGGACGACACGGGTCTCTGGTAATTTGGTTTCCGTGCTGGGCCCCTCTTGCTCCATTGGCATGTGACCCGGACCCTCCACGTGTCAACTAGACTCGCAATCCTGATTCTAATCCGAAAGCACCCATTTCTTAAACGGAGAATGGAAATTCAATTTGGAATTGTACTTTTGCCGACACGTGATTCTTTTCTGGTTCGTTCGTCTCTTCTAGCTGGAGATATTTTATTGTAATATTTAGAATATTTTAAATATTTTACTTGTGTACCATTTTTACTATTTCTCCTCGGCATTTTATTTCTCACAAAGGAACACAGTTTTACCATTTGTAGTATTTTCATTTATATTAGTTTTACCATTTCCCTTAACTATTTTACCTTTTTCCTTAACATTTTCCTTAACTGCTTTAGCTGCTTGATTGCACTATTCACCTTTACCATTTTGACCATTTCTACCATTTGCAACCATTTCATCCATCTGTACAATTTTGATCACCCCATTTCGCTGGCATCGTCTGGCCCATCCTCGGCCCGGCCTTTCCACTACAAAGTCGTCCCTTTTCGCGAAGTCCGGCCGCGTCCCTCGGTTTGTTTACCCCAGTCAGTCCTCTCAACACCAGCCGGTCGTATCGCATCTCTCCCCTTCGTCGCAGTATCCGTGTCCCGTTTCGCTGCTGACTCCTCGAAGAAATAGGAGAGCCGTCCAAAAAAGAAGAAAGATCGCGGTCCACGGTAGGATCATTTTTCGTATCCCGGGACAAAGTCGACCACCGCTCCTCCTCTTTCGTGAGAAAATCTCGAGGGAATGATGTGCCACCGTGGCCGCCGAACCAAGACCCAGCCTACGCTTCACGGCGGCACACGGTCCCGGCTGGTTGCCGCGTGCAACAGTGGGGGCGAAACGACAAAGTTGGCTCAAAATCAAAGAACTTTTGATAGAAATCGGGTAAAGCGACGATGTCCCCTTTGTTACGTACAAGCGGAGACGTTGTCGAATCCGGGAAACAGAAAGAGAATGTAGCATACTCGCAGGGGTTGCTTTATAGTGATGTAACTCCGCGAGAAAAAATCGCAGCACAATTTCTGTTTTCTTAAATTAAAGGGGAAGGATCGAACTTTGTTTGACTGTAAACGGCATCACCTAAAAAATTTTTCTAGGTCTATGCATTACTGACAAACTTGATCATTTTTAATATGACAAATAAGACGATTTTTATTATGACCTCACATTGAAAGGATTACAGTTTCGAAAGCATATTGAACTTAAAATTCGGAAAGACCATCTTAAAGTAGAGGTTTCAAGCTTTAATTTAAAAAAAAAGTCACCATGTTACGATGATTTTTCCGGAAGTTAACATCGACTCAAATTTTGCCATTTTTTTTTATCAAAAATTGTATTACCTTCACTTTCTTTTATGGGAGGATATTCAAGTAACAATTAGCTATAGTTCTTACGCGATAAGAACGCACCTTTGCGTTTACATTCTCCCTCTTACTACTTGCCCCACTGCCGGAGCTATCGCTCTCTATTGGCCGAAAACAGTGACGAAGAACGCCGTCCGCCTTTCCCCCAAGATGTTCTGGGCCCGGTTCGCTCGCATCCGCTCGGCGGAGCGACTTCTTCAGCTTCCTCGTCGCTTTCCGTCCGGCTAGAGGCCCCTAGATGGGTGCAGGTAGCTCGGTCTCGTTGGTCTCTTCTGAAAAGCACGCATCCTTACCCTCGCATGGTCATTGTGCGCGCGGTCGTGGCATTGTCCCGAGCGAATCAAAGAGAATTCGAGTGCGTTTTCCTTGCGGCCCGTTACATGACCGAGTGAGCCGCTCCGAAGAGTCGGTCAATACGATCGGCGGCAGGGTCGCCGGAGGAAGAGGAGGAGGAGGAGGAGGGGGGTGGGTTAAAAGGCAAAGAAGGACCTCGGTAAGATTCTTCAGCGACCGTGGGAGGAGTCGTGGGAAAATCGAGCCGGTAGCTTCGTAAGATGTTTTCGAAGCCGCTCCTCGGGTCGCCTTACCGTTTGACACGCAAGAACCTCTCTGGCTGATCTCCTCTTCCTCCTCCTCTCGTACTCACTCTTCCTCTCTTTCTATCTCTCTATCTCTCTCTCTCTCTCTCTCTCTCTGTCTCAACGACTTTTTGTCGTTACCGTTACGGGCCGGCCACCTACGCCGGACCGCCTGTTAATTACCCGGGCGATCGCGGAAAGAGAATGAGATGGTAATCGGAGGGACTCGTGATCTGCAAGGAAATCGGTCCTCGGCTCTTGGGAAAAATGGCCGGGACGAGGGTCGCGAAAAATCTCGCGGCAGCTGCGGTTTCGCCGCTGCGAACTGGTCCTCTCGTCTGACCGGCCGTCGAATTTACATGCGAACGCCTCATGCAAATCGGGGCTCATTCATAGACGCGTCAGACGCGACCAGGTCTCTCGCCGTTTCTAGACTTTTTCGCGTAGAACCTGATGGAATCGCGGACAGATTCAAAGAACGACGTCCTCCGGGATGAAAGGAATCGGGTTCTTCCAGTCAACGGCTGAGATCTTCTGTCAGCGCACATTTTATTTTCGGGACTTCTGCTCGCTTCTGCACTTCTTCATAGTGGAGGAAATAAAAAGCTGGCGAAATCGTAATATTTTGTGTCGGAGCAGAAAGCAATTACTTATCCACTTTTATTTATTTTTGTTTATCTCTATTTATCTACTTTTACTTATCTATTTTTATTTGTTTTTAATCATCGGAAGGATTCATCGAAACTTGCATCGGTTCGTATTGTTTCGTTCTATTCTGTTTCACGGTTTCTAGAAATTCGACGGTGCACAAGCTGGCCAGCTACGGCCATCTTGGGTTCCTTGACCGTTTATTTTGAATTTGTCGCGGGTTCGATGACCAACCACGGTGAACGACAGCGGCGACGAAAGGCTGCGGCCGCATAAGCATTCCTACCAGCATAAACGCACGACACGAATTCGCAATTTCGCCTTTTTCGACACCTCCTCCGGCTCCAGTTATTCCGCACCCCTTCGGCACCTCCAGCAACCTCTGTTCAACGCTCACGATGAACCATACTGCGCTACGATGAAAATTCATTTACTTTTTTACCCTGCTTTTTCCCGTAGTTCTCTCCGTACCCTAAGTTTCTTGAACATCGCAGGAAAATTGTAAGGCTCCATCAATTGTATTCCCTCTTCTCGAATTGTCCATTTTAATCTCCAATTGTCCGGTCTCGTCGAAAATGTATACTCAGCTTTGATACAATTCACAGCCAGCCAGTTTTACCAAAAATGCATCAACGAACTAATTACAAACTACACCTAATTTCGTCTCGTCAAGAATGTATCAAACGCCCAACTTTCTAGTAACAAATTACAGCCAGTCAGCTTGATAAAAAATACATCCAACCTATATTTAGGTTACAAGATACATCGGATCGTTTCATGATGACGCAGGTCGCGTAATCAATTCAGCTATCGTTCCGGGATAACGCGAACAACGAAAGCAATGCAAAGAGGGCGATGGAGAGGGGTGGCGGGGCGGGAGAATCGAAGGATACCCGAGCGTGTCAGTGAAATGTAAGGAAGATGCGGTTGTGGGCCAGGTCTAAGATGTCCCGACACGCCCACGGAATCTCGCAGCCGATCCTGTTTTAGGATAAGGCGGATTATCAACACTGGTGCGTCTGGACGCAGGTGTACCCGGAGAGCGGCGCCTTTGCTTTGCTTCGGAGCCCGTCTTTCCAGCTTCTCCTTTGAAATGTCCCTCTCTCGCCCCCCCCCCCTCCGTCCCTTTTTCTGCTTTCTATAGGTCGCTTGAAATAAATTCGAGTTTCTACGAAATTGCAGATGCCGTCGCGAGCTTGTCATTACCAGACTGCGAATGTTCCTGTAAAATACCACTGCATCGATACGAGATACAATGACTTTCTTCTTCTGATAATAGCTTTGGTAAAACGGTCGAGAGACTATTTTAAATATTCTTCACGTTTTGACAAGGTAGACGATCTAAATGAAATTATTAAAGAGGACAGATTGTATTAAATATAGATATTAAACACAGCCGGGTACTTCTACGCGCTTTATTGCATTTTTAACCAACCTGGCTGAGAGTAATTTATGATTAAATGTAACTTATAATTAGATTGGGTATTTAATGCATTCTTGATATACTGGATATAGATAGTTTTCAGAACTTACAGTAAGGCGAAGGAGTTCTACAATTATATTATTGAATTAAACGAAAGTGATGGCATATTGCAACCCTTAGCCCAGATATCGTCGAAACGATTCGCGATGGACAAAAACGGGCAGGTAGGCAACGGAAGGTTGAGATTTTCCAAGTGTCGAAGCGAGCTGATAGCGACGATTAGGATTCCGCGGATGTCGACGGATTCCCTGTCAGCGGAAGAAGGTACCGGCCGATGGCTGGGCTTGTTTTTGCCGGCGGGGCTCGGTTTTAAAAAGCGGCGGGTCCTCTATATAAGGCAGGCTATCGGGATGCCAGCTTCCGGTCGACTCTCGAGGTTTTTCTCGGACAATCTCTCGCGATACTTACGGCCGGTGGCAGGTACCTATATTCGAGAGACCTCCGTGCGCACTCGAGCATGTAATGACCACCATCTCATCCCAAGACAGGAAGAGGAACAGGTTTTCCATTTTTCACCGGCTTATCGTCCCACCTTAACCTCGAGAGCTCGTCGATTCTCCGGATGTCGGGAGTATGATAAAACAAAATCAAAAAATCAACGACAGTAAGGAAGAGAGAGAGAGAGAAAGAGAGAGGGGGGGGATACGTAGAGGTGAAAAAAACAGACGGACGAACTAGAATTCGTGGGGTAACGACGGAAAAATACGCAGGAAGTGGAGACCTTGGAATGCGCTTCCTCCGAGCCGTACAATTATTTTTCTCCTCATTGATTTCTTCTTTCGTCCGCCGATCGAGATCCACGTACTACGAGCGTCGATCTTCCTGTAACTGTTCGAGACGGTGCTCTCTTTTACAGTGATCGATGGACGTCGTGAGGCTTCGCGAGACGATCATCGGTTATACGAATTATCCTTTTTATTGTTCCCTACGTAAATTTATTTGTTGCTTCATCTGTGTAGTCGTAATTGATTTGTAGAAGATTGACTATGTTAACTGTCGCAGATTTTAAGTTGCATTATGCAACCTTGATTATCTGGACTTCTTAATTCTCTTGTTACTATTTTTACTTATTATTATTTCCATCTACTTGAATTGCCCAATTTTTCGGGAATTGAACCCAATAAATTCGCTGTTACATAAAGAGCAAAACAGGAAGGCTGACAATTGATTCTAAAAAATTATTAAATGAAACTTAGCATTGTCGTAGACATCGTGTACAGATACAGCAATCGTAGAGTTGTGAAAATGGCCCGGCGTAAGGGTTAATTGGCCGAATAATGAACAACCATGCAGCAGCAGCGAGCGTGTAGTGCACGTATGCATTTGTTCTCGGTGGAAAGAGGTGAGCGGATCGGAGAGAACGAGAGAGAGAGAGAGAGAGAGAGAGAAGGCAAGAGAGTGAGAGAGAATAAGAGAGAGGGGAGGGTCGGTGCATAGTCGTAGACGAAAATAAAGAAGGCGAGTTAAGGGAATTCCAACGAGTTCCTTCCTGGTAGCCGCGAGCTTCCCCTCGGCCTCGGTTTCTTCCTGTAAGGAGGCCTTCGGAAGGGGAGGGGAACTGGCCTCGTGGGCGACTCTCGCGTTCCTAAACTGCATTCCAACCTGCGTTGCCACGTCTCGTCGCAAGCACGCGGAATACACGCACGAAACGGCACGCACACGCGCGGGTCCTCGGCTCTGCGCCCGAATGCAACCACCGAACACCGACACGCGTATGCACTCGGGGAGGGCCCCTGGGATGGGGATCATCGCGGCCACGGAATCGGCTCCTCGTAAATATTCTGCTGGACACCGGAGGTGGGAGAACTATCGACACTCGGTGCTATCGATGCTTTCCGACAGTTTACAAAATTATTTACCGTCCACCGACCGTCGATTGCGCTGTCGATAGCGCTCTTTCTCTCTGTGCGGTAAATTCTCTGAAATTAAACCACGGCTCGTAAACTAACATGGACAATTCCGGAAGAGGAAGGCCCCAATAATCGCACCTCCTCTCCCCTAATTGTTCTTCTCTGTTTTCGGTACTCAGTTGAGGGATACTTTGAGGGAATTTACTGTTATACGAGGAATACGTGTTATGTGCAGTGTAATATTAATAATAAAGTGTAAAGTCTATGCCAAAGACTTTAGAGAATATGGAAATTTTGTATCATACTTTTTTTAGGATATTAAAAAAATACGACAGAACGGAAATATTCGCGACAATGATCACTGGTTTTCATTTGTACTTATAAGGGTGTCGACGTCTTTATATTTTAACGTTAGGAGTAATTTTAAAAATATTTTCAGAAGTGTAATAGACACTGAGTGAAGCTCAGAATAGTTACAACTGTTGTTGTTAATAGGCAAATAGTGATGAGCGAATTGTTGAAAGAAATATTGTTTTTACCGGGTCGCAGCTGTCACTACGTAGCGATAGCGCGAGGTTTCGGTGGAGGGGTGCTAGACATCCTATGGCACTACTGCTGGAAAGAACCACGAGGACAATCGCGTCTCCCGAGGAACCGCGTTGTCGAGTCGAAGTCAACGCGAAAATAACGGAGCCTGATACCGACGACGAGAAAGGAGAAGGAGGAGGTCACGGCTACCTGGAAGGAACGTCGATGGAATGTTTCTCTTTCATTATTTTCATTCGCGTGTTCTTCCGACAGAACAGCGGCTTTTACGATTTTTACGGAGCCGTGCTGAAACTTCGGTCACGCGGCCTCGTCGGACGTGGAAAATCGTTTCGGTGCCAGTTCCGAATCTATCGCTTGCATCTCCGAAATTTTATCGAAATAGTTTTATTAGAATTTGAGGAACGAAGAACTTCTCAATCTCTCTCTTTCTATGCGAGTGAAACTTTGGTCAACTTTGACCATTTATTTCTAAAAAGTAAAATGGTTTACCGAAAAATCATTATCGGTATTTTAAACCGCACAGTTTCTTCTATTTGTTCATAAAATTCCATTAATATATTAGTAGAATCAAGCGAGATACAGAAATTTTAGAGAGGTGATTAGGTCTGTTCGAATAAGAAGGGTAGATCACTTAAGTATAATTGAATTAAACAGTACTTTAACTGTACTGAAATTCAATTAAGCAAGCATAATTGATTTGCAAATAAATAAAACGATTTACCGTAGAATCCTTACGGGTGTCTGAAACGGCACGTTTATCGTCACCGAGCTTTCATCGCAGCGTCGATAAAATCGGCGAATGCGGAGCGCCTACGGCCGGATCCGGCGGGTCGGTTCGGATGGCAGAGGTTCCCGGAGAATTGTCGAGGCGATTCGTCGCTCGCCGAGGAGGAAATGTTGCTCGCCGAGTGCCGGCCTGCAATAGAAAGCGCGAGGTCGGCGGGTATCGCTGGTGGATGACGTAATCGGACAAGAGGTCTCTTAATTGGCTCGGCGTCTAGCGCGTTAGGATCAATTGTCGACGTAATGCGAGGCAGAACGGCACAGAATAACGCGGCGTGACGAGGCGCGTGCGTGCGAGCGAGCGAACCGGCTAGCAGCCGGGACGGGCGCGCGAGCGAGCGAGAGAAACAGGCGCGAGCAAAACCGACGCCGACGCACAGCTTCCCACACTGCTGTGCGTCTCGAACGGCGCCTTCGATGCGGCTTCCGATGTAACAGGTACTTCGCGATCCGTCTTGTTCCCTACATATGTACACGCTGCTCCTCGAGTTGCCGTGCAACACGATCGGCGCATGCCGCCCACGCTCTCCTTTCGTGTCTCACCAATTTCTTTCCGAGCGCGCACACGTGTCCACCTTCTGATCTCCACTGCGTTCAGTGGTAGCCAGACTGGCCGGGAAATAACATACTGGTCGAAGGAAAAGCGACTGAGCCGGTGGCGGAAGCTGGACTAGTTGTTTTGGATTCCCGGAGGCGTGGGGCCAATAAAACATGCCCACTTGGGACCATCTATACGAAGAGACAGACTTTGGTCGTGTCTGTCAATCGAAACTTTCAATTTGACTTGCGCTTGAAGACGATGAAAAACAGATTCCGGGTGTCAGTGACCTGTATAAAGGCTGGGAGCTAACAAGCTACGCCTATTTAGGGTGTTTTATAAGGAAAAATCTAGATCATTAATGTCTCTTCGAAGTCTTTAATTTTTCTGTTGAATAATGGCTTTGTCCATGGCATTCTTGTATATTTAAAATGAAGCCACGCCCATGTGAGACATTTCCGTGTAGAGAGATGAAATGATAACGCTTTCTGTAAAGTCGTTTTATGGTTCTTTAAAGTGTTTCACCTATCGATCGCTCTCTGACGTATTTACACCTCTGAAAGTATCAAGCCACGCCTACCCGACGTACTAGTGGCTCTGCAAGTGTCACGATACGCCCACCTGGAGCATTTTACATGGAAAGAAACAATAAATACAGTGTTCCTACTACATTGTATAAAAGACTCCTTGAAATTTAGAACCAGATTTTAACGTAGACAATCTCTGGAGTCAAGCCACGCCCATCTGTGAATTGGGTGTGGCTGTGTATACTCCTTGAGGCGCGCACTGGCTCGCCAGAGCATTTGTATCGCTCCGAAGAAGTCGAGAGCAGAAAAACGATGAGAACTCTTTCAGAAAATGTTCGGACTATTTTTCAGCGAACGGAGTATCTCGGACGAGCATGAGTTTCCTCGTCCGAAGCGAAAGAAATGTTTCCGGCATCTCGGACAAAGCGTTCCCCGCGTGAGTAACCGTTCACGGTGGCAACGGGAGAGGGATAAGGACGAACGGAAAAGGAGCTAATAAGAAATGCATCGGAAACTTGAATCACTGTTCGACCGAGCAGGAAAACTTGTTCTCGTGCCACAAGACCGTGGACACGGCGAGCTAGGAAATCGTTTCGTTACCAATCCATAACTCGAGAGCGCGTTCGTTTCGAATTGTTAATCGTGCACGGTGAACGTTTTCCACGGTGGAATAATTTTTGTCGCGATGTAAAAAATCGACGTGGAAAAACGAAAACCGTTCCGTCGAAGACGTTCTCACGAACAAACACGGTTGCGCAGTTGTTTAAATATTTCGGTGTGCAGAATCAATGCGAAGACCACACAGCCGTCTAATATTATCCGACTGAATCTTTGGCTCGCATAGTTCCGGGTAGTAGAGGCCAGTGAGTTTCTGAGTACCTAAAAGGCTCGTAATACGATGGCAGACGAGGAGCTAATGCGCCGAGTCGAACGAACTTCCGGGTCTTCGGCGACCCTCGTTTGTCTCGGAAGCCAAAGAAGTTGCAAGGAGCCGTTACGTACTCGTACTGGCATCAAGGCATTAAGGTATCAAGGCATCCGAGCCTCTCGATTGCTGCGCCTCCACGATCGTCGGAAAAATAACTCTATCCTTCTACATCCCCTTTAGACTATTTACCTTTGCCCTCTGTCTATTTACTGTTCACGTTAACCTTCCCTATTTACCGTCTACGGCAACCTGACCCGTCGACAGCTCTCGGGCGTATTTCACAATTATTTTCGCTGTTGGACAACCGCGTGAAAATTCTACCGATAGCGGATGTCAATGAACACAGATTCAACTGTGTCTGGGAATTTTTTCGACGCAAAATACTTGATACAGATTTCGGATGTATTCGGGAATTATTTTCGCTACTAAAAAAAATCGCAAACAATTTTACCGATAGCAGATGTTAATGTGCATAAATTGAACTGTAATTAAGAATTTTCTGATTAGAAAATAAGTTATGCTAACCAAGTTATAGTGGTTGATATAAGACTGTCAAACACGGACGATCAGTCGTGGTTTTTCATTTTCGTCGCGTTTTGTAAATTATTTTCGGTGGGTAAAAAATATCGTAGAAGTTGTAGCGAAAAGGGGTGTTGATCTGCGCAGATTGGTCTGTGTTTGAGAATTTTTTGGTTGGCTGGTTGCTGCATTTACGCGAGATAGGAAAGAAACGAGGTGGAGGAGCGAGGTACAAAAGAAATGTGGTAGATGATCTGACCTTCCTCGGGATAAGAGGTGATCTGGGATCGCGCCCTCTATCGGAGGTACGGTTATGTGGAGGAGAACGATAACGGAACGTCCTCCTCTTCCTTCACTGTTTTCTTCTTCTTTCTTGACCGTCCCGACCAGCGGCACTCGGTGCCGTTGTCGGCTAACTGCTTTCGGTGATATGGAGCGACGAGATTCTCGGAGCAACCGGCAGCTGAAACCCTATGAGAAGCGCCGAGAAAATCAGCCGGTCCGACGGAGAACAACCTCGGGGAACCGGGAAACACGATTTTTCACACGAGATGATTAATAGTCTGCAAATCCTCCAGCATTTGCTCCAAAGTGAACGAGATTGAAATTCAAACGAAACTCTCTCATCCTCCGCTAATTATCTTCTCGCGGCGCTAATTGCGCATACTTTGCAACGAAAATATTCTCAAACACAGACGAAACCGAGCACATGGAAACCCACCATCGATCATGTTTCTCCGATATTTCTGGACTGTAAAATTAATTCGCGAAACTCACCTAATACCTGAAAGAATCGAAGCACCTAGTTCGCAAACAGCAATTTTTAAAGACCTATGCAGTTTCACAAATTATGATTATTTTGGAACGAATAAATTCTCAACTGTAGTCCAAAGTGTGTACAATAAAATGCTGTAATCGATAAAATTGCTGCAATGTTGGCTTAGTCCGAAAAAATTCCCAATTGTACAGGTAGCGTTGAGGATAGCAATCAAATGTACCCCAACTTATGACTTCTATGGTTTTATGAATCCTGCGCATTTCACAGCAGCAAAATTCAAAGATATAGTTCAATGTGTGCCGAATAAAATGATCTATGGCTGAAATTGCAGCGACGTTTGTGTACCGCAAAAATAATTGCCGAATGTAGGCATGTCGCCTAAAAAGTTGATGAAACATGGTCCACCGTTACGCTGAAGCTGATTTGCAAGATCCGCGATACGCGGTAGCGAAAATCGGACTGGAAGGTGGCGAGTAAATAAATAAAGGCGCAAGTCGGTGGGAAAGCCTCGGGACATTTGCAGAAGTGGCCGCATCGATGGAACCGAGAGCAATCCTCGCGGGACTCCAGCATCGCAATCGCGATCGCGTGTCGACCGCTCGTTACCACCGCCGGAAGTTGTCATCGGCTCGATCGAATGCCTCGCTCGTGAGCAACTGACCAGCCGTGCAGGGCAAACCTGCCCATTAACTTATTATCGATTACTCGACGCTTACAGTGCCGTAGCCGGTGCTCGGCAGCGTCGTTTCGGTGGACGCAGGGGTTCTCTCGTGTGTCCCTTACCGCAGAAAAAAATACTGGAGGCCTTCTCGAGGAGACGGAGGCCACGGACCAACCTGTCCAGAGGTCAATTACCACCGGAAGCTGAAAAAAAGTCCCGAGAAGACAAAAGTTCGATCGACGGTCTCGAATTCGTCCGCCCTTGCAACACTCTGTGAGAATCTTCCCGGAGGTCATCCGGAGAACACATGGAACTCGATATTTTGCCTGGTCCACGGATACACGCGGGAATCGATCGAGCCGACTGATCAATTTTCAATCTCCTCCGATCGTTTTTTGACGGCTGGGTCATCCGAATCTGGCTGCAGAATTTCGGGAAAATCGCTGGCAACTTTTAGCAGAATGTATGACGTTGTATATTTGATACGGTACAGCTTCGGTTGTCGGGGGTATTTTATTGTGGGAACATAAAACATGTTAATTCTGCATGTATCGGTAACAAAAAATTCTCAAATACGGTACAAGGTATGCGCGTTAAGACCCTCTATCGATCAAGTGTCTGCAATCTTCATGTTTCTCAAATATAATTCACAAAGACACCCAAAGTCAGCATGGGCTTATATGTACCCTGAACAATCCTGCGTGTGGATCTGTGCAACTTTGTTGATCCTACACGTTTCCCACCAAAAAAATTCTCGAACTCTGGCCAAAGTAAGTGCATTAACATCATCTATCGATAAAATGTCTACGAAGTTCCTGGATCCCAGGAAAAATTCCCAAAGACGGCGTCACTAAGGAACAGCATCTCAGCCTCTCATTAGATTAATACGATATAGAGCCTAATCTACACTGTAGTATTTAATTCGGAATCGCAACCATGTTTGTCCTGGTTGTTCCCAGCGTCTTCCACTTCTCTTCACTCGTCGTTAGCCTTTCGTTCCGATCGAGATGAGAGGTTTATCCACTTATCTATCAATCAGCGTGCTTTCGTGCCGCGAGACGAGGAAGAGGAAGAAAATGAACGTGAAACAAAGAAAGAAAAAGAGAGAAGGAGAGAGAGAGAGAAAGAGAGAGAGAGAGAGAGAGACATCCGATCACAGGCACGCCCTCCTCATTTCTCACGAAGGAAAAGGGCGAGGCTCTTCCTCGATCGAGCCCACCTCGTTTTCGATAATCATCGAGATCCTCCTTGAAACGATTTCATCGTTTATCAGGACAACTCTTTCCCGAAGACAGTGTCAACGATTCCGCATTTGCGCGACCCGCGCATCGGAAGCATTCTTTTCGTAGTTATTTTTGACTGGCACCGGGATCAATATTGCGGGACAACCGTCTTAGAAAGTAGGTTAATACTTAATCGCGTTTAATTGTCCGGCTCTCGACACTTGTCCGCCCACAATTAACCGGGGTTACCTTCGGCTCTCCCTTTGACCCTTCACTAACGGATTCTGCTCCCTTCGATGGACCCAAGACTTTCCAACGCCTGAATTATCCTAACATTTTCAAACCTCGCGTCGTTCTCCAATTATTAACTCATTCCTGTCCTTGTATAATATAATATAAAGCATTTATGTTCATCTATTTTTATCTATGGTTACCTATTTTTTTATATTATTATGATTATCTAGCTTTTTATATTTTTACGATTATCTATTTTTACATATTTCCACTTTTATTATCTATTTTTACATATTTTCACGTTTATCTATTTTTGTCAATTTTTATGTTCACCTGTTTTAATATATGTTTGTGGTTATTGTTTTATACATGTTTGTATTTACGAGTGAAGACTCGTATATTTTTATGTTCACATGTTTTTACACACGCCATTGTTTAATTGAAGTATTAAATTGTTGGCGGTAATTATACGCATGAAATAGTTTTGGGTAATCTGCTGTGATCTTCGAGTTGGCAGAAACGGTTGAAACCTGTTTCAAGTTCTGCAACCGGAAGCCGCGGAATTCTACACCGATGGAATAATGGCAGGCGAGCGCAAGATGGCGGAAGATCATCTTCGTCTATCATCATTTATCATCATTGAAAATGTAGCTCTTGTTTCGTTCTCAAAACGTGCTTTCCGACCACTCATGCATAGCTACAATTTTCTCAGCGTATTTATGAATCTTTCTAGAGCGTATGAAAAATTGATTGGTCACACACATAATTATAGTGTCCAAAATTGTAGTCGTCCAACAGAACTCCCGCTTGTAAAGTCCGTCAAGGATAGACGGTTTTCAATCATTTTTTTTTAAACAATTCCAATAAACGCATCTGCTCTAGATTTTGTAAATTTGTTTATAAATCTTTAAAGAATACACCTGTAATTTTTTTGTTATAGAAAAATGATCGAATCCAAAGTTATGGTCATCGAGCTATTCCTTTCTCGGAAATGTCGATCAAAATTACATCGCACTCGGCGATTCATTTAAACAATTGCAACGAACTCAGCGAGTCCAAACTATGTAGATACGTTTATAATCCTTCGGAGAGTATCGCCGATTTTTCCCGTGGAAAACCAACGATCGGATCGGAAGTTGCACCGCCTCGAAGTTCGCGGAAACTTATAAATTAGCGAAACGATGGAGTGGTTTTATGGGGTAATTTCGCGCGTAACAATGGGGTTTGAGATGCAGGTTGGAAGCATTTCGGCTCCGAAGACGACCGAAGGAACGCTCTCCGGCGGAGTCTAACACCGATCCTCTAATTGAGATCATTTCAACTGGGTTTGCGTCAATCTACACCAGCGGCAGAAGTTTTGTCCGCGCCGGGTTTCTTTAGGCGAGTCTGTCGCGGCCGTATCTGTCCGAGGACCTCCGAGGAACGCCAGGATGGGCCCGCTAGGTGGCCCTTTCGGGAACAATGTTGTTCGGGACTGCGACAATGCGGGGAATCGCGCGCCGTGGTCGGAAAACGCGGGCCGCTACGACGAGTTTCATTTCGACGCGATGAAACGACCCTACTGCGGCATTAATTCAGACAATTTGCGACGTGGTCCTCGCTCGGTCACTCTCGTTACATTCTTTTCGTGTCTTCCCATCATCCTCCTGACGGCGTGCGCGCGCGTATTCCCACACACAGCCGCACAAAGGCGGCCTAACCGCGGCGTGCGTGTAATTGAAATGGATACTGGCTGCGACGTGCCTCAAACATACTCGAAATTGAATATGTTTAGTGCGGTCGTCAGAAAATCACGAAAATCATTGTTCATTTAGCTTCAGAAAAAAGATTTGAAAGATGCGCGAGTTTTAGGTTAGATCTTCAAGCGTTCGAATGTTTTCCTTGCTGGCGATGTAAGTTTATTTATGGAAGAATTATGACACCGAGTTTTTTATTTCTTTATTCTTTGGTGCCATTTTGTCGTCTCACCGCATTGTATTTTATCAAGATGGCGGCTTTGATCAGATTAAAATGTCCACTTCAGAAGTTTAAGCATCTCGCAATGCTGTAATATATATTCTACTGCGATTTAATTAAGGAAATTAAATTCCCTGGATGGGAATATTGTTCTGAACAATTTTTTAAATATATTGTGTCCTAGTTGTTTTTATATTACGTAGGTGTTTATAGCTTACGTATTTTATAGTTTATTGCAGTTTAATATACTTTAATATAGTATATCATACAAAATTTATAAAAGAATTGCAACACTTCTAAATAGTTCAAATCTATTCTTCGTTACTTTCAACAAGCACACCATAACAAGCGCCATCTTTCGGGCAATTGGCGAGCCAAAATGGCGTCAATGATTCCACGCTAATCATCACTTCAGCGCTTCAAAGCTCTCCCAATGTTGTAAAATCGCCCACTTCGTGATTAAATCAACAAAACTAAATCCTCTAAGCAGGAACATCGTCTCGGACGATGCAATTGCTCTACGTTCATGATTTTATAGGTTATGTTAACGTCGAAATTAGCGAGAGAACTTTTGAAATCGCTTCGCTATAAAGTCTCGCTGCACCGTTCCGATTCCTTTTCTCTTCTGAATCGATCCGATCCCTGTGATCTCTGGTTCTCGTTATGGTATGTACGCGAACCTACAATTTGGTCAGCATTGGCGTGAAAAAACACGCTTTGTGTCGCGCTTCCTGTCCCGCAACGGAGAAAATTGCGAAAGGGTTGTACAACACGCAACGGGGCCCCATTGTCTCGACCACGAACGAGATATCTCAACTGTCTTCTCGCAGTGGTGCACTTTTTCTTTCATGGTTTGCTAAATGAAATCGCTTTTTATAATTAATATAAGACCTGAATATTATGTTGTATTATACTGTAAAGGTTTTTCAGTTTCATTCAACTTAATTGGAACGTCGTCGATCGCGAATTGCTCTATTAAAAAAGCACTGCTGGTCAGCGAAAATCATCGGAGAAAACGCCATCCAATTGCATCGACGGTCCCGCATAATCCAGAAAAAGGCCTCGTCGATCCTCCAGTGGATGTAACGGGCAAACCGCACAAGAAGGATGAGGCAACGCTAGGGGGGTATCTATGTTTCGACGTATCGATGTCTCGAAGGGCTCGCGTGTCCGGCCACCTCTAAAAGCGCGCTTCTTCCCCGTGAGTCTCCCATCGGCGCCGATTCCGGTATTTCTCCCCAGAAAACCATCGGGATTCCCGATCTCCGAAAATCTCGGGATCCTCTCGATCCTCCAACTCGGACCCCAAAGACGCGTTTAGGCGAGTGGGAGGGATGGTAAAGAAGACTAGGGGGACTGTTTTAGGTTGCGACAGCGACCTTAAGTCCCAGAGGTAAGGTGGTATCGGTATTTCTTGCGGTTCTTTGTCCCGCAGGCCGTGCACCAACCTCACCTGCGCCACGCCGCCGGTTCGTCCAGGTAACTCGATCACGCGTGGCGTTCCCGCGACAGCAGCCCTTCTCTCTCTCTCTCTATCTATCCTCCTCTCTCTTTCCCTCTATCTCGTTCTCCCTCCCTCTGTCTCTCTTTTTCTCCCCGCTCGGTCTCTCTCACAGCTTCATCTTTTCCACCTGCCTCCGCTCTGTCTTCCTCTTTTTCATTCGCTCCGGCAGAGTCGGTGAGCCTCATTGTAACGATCCGAGGGTGATCGAGTCTCAGCCACTTCCGGTAAGCTCCGGCTACCTTTTTTGCTCCCATTCGAATTCCTCCGGCTGAGATTCCTGCGCCGTGTCCGACCGACCGGCCACTTTTTCGCCCCGCCGCGGCCCGATTTTCGTTTTTACCGGCTCCCGATTCTTTTTTTTTTACCGCGGAAACGAAACCTCTCCTGCGATTCAACTTCCGGCGTTGTCTACCGTAATGTTCGGACAGCTCTGTCGGTTTTTGTCGACGCGGAAAAATCGAATCTACTGTTACCGTGCGCGAATTATTCCGCGCGCGTAAGACGCGTACACATTGCCTCGGAAAACCGGCCTCCAATTTTTGTTCGAATTCGCGATTTTCTCACAGTCAAACTGAAAAAGCTGCTGTCTTCAGCGTTTTCTAAGCTATCTACTACCAATCTCTTGGTGCACCGTCAATTTCGTTCACATTGATGAAATAAAAATTCAAAGAAATGCCCGTGTAAAACGCGCGACCATTTTCGAAAACCACCCCCGGATCGATTGCAAATATTTTTTTCTTCCTGTAGGAACCGAGTTAAAATTTCGGAAAAATTACAGTGAACAGAGGCGAGGTAGACTTTCGAGACAGAATTTTTTTTATTTCGATAACTTCGACCCGGTTGTCCTAATTCGTTGGTCTTAGATCTTGATAGAACGATTTCGTTTGGTATTTAAAGAGACGTTCACCGATTGGAGAACAAGTAGCAATTAAAATTTGACGGGTTCTCCAGTCGCGGCAGGCTCCTTTCTAAATAAGGGGACGAAGACAAACGCGCGCGCGTGCGCTCGCGAGCGCGCCGAGGTCGATCGAACGGTGTTTGAACACCTCCTCGATTCCTGCATCGGGTGAAAGCAACGTGTTCCTGGTAATGATTTCGTCGTAGTCTCGATTCTGCGTCTGTTGTCTAGTATTACAGCTACTTGCGAGAGTTACGGGACTGCCGGCGTACCGCTGTGCTACCAAAAAACGCTCCCTGCCTTCCTTGGCAGAGCTTAGGGCGCGTTTCCACCGATCCGTGCCGAGAACTTCGACCGATACGCGGTGCAGATTCGAATATGCTTCCTGTTCGAATGATTACAGTTATGCAATTGCTCTTTGGATGAAATTGTTCTACGGAGTCTTGCGAAGAAGATGGTATGGTTGCAAGTTACAAAATCACAGCGGACATTTATTTAAATAATTATTAAAGGGACCAGTTTTTGGATATGTTGAGAAGGGTAAGTATTTTGGTACTTAGATAATAAATTTATTACTGCCGGTGTTGCAACACTTTTTTGGCTGATTTTTAGGGATTCTAATAGCAACTTTTAGCTGCAAAATGACACATCGAATTTTGCACTTCGTTTATTTGTTCCGAAGTCATGAACGTTTGAAATCAATCATGTCCAATTCCTTGCATCTTTTATTCTACTAACTAGTTTTGCAATAGTTTATCATGTTTTGTAATTGTAGCAGGTTGTATCCAGCAACTTCGTTTACCAGGAATATTAATATTGACGTTCCTCTGCAAAACAAGATCAAAATCGTCGTAAACCGTGCGTCCGTTTCGAAGTAACAACTACCTACAGCCGACTAACGCAGCTTCCACCCCTATCTCGGGATGACCTGAAAATCGTCTAGGAAAATCATGAAAATTCCAGGTTCCCCGTGAAACGACGCCTAATTCCGATCGCCGGGAATCTTTCTCGGACTATTAAACTCCGGTCGATGTGGTCGTCGGATCAGGAACAGTCGGCTTCGCTTAGGTACGAGTTTAGAATGGGTAACCAGTTTGAAGTCCGCGGAGGAAGCGGCATCAGCCGCGATATAAGAAGAGACGAAGACGAGGAGCAGAAGAAGAAGAAGAAGAAGAAGAAGAAGCGACGGACATAGACGCGTGCAACACACATGCAGTTGGTGGTACGGTGCATCAAAAACACGTAAGCTGGAATTTATGAGAAGGAGGCTCTCGGCGCTGCCGGACTCTCCGCGTTCTCGGTAGCCTGCACGACGAGAGACGCGAGAGAGAACAAGAGAGTAGAGAGAACGAACTCTCTCGCGGAGGTGGGCCCGGGGACCAGGAGGGGGCGGAAGAGGGCACAGGGTACCGTTCTGTCCTCAGGGACCTTGGTTCACCGGGTCGGTTCCCCTGGCTTCTCATCCACTTAGCAAAAAGCGGCTTAACCACCGATCTTCTCTTCTCCGCCGTTCTCTTCCTTTTCCTCTTCTTCGACGACGACGGCGACGAACGCCGACCTCGAAACTACTTGCCGATCGCGGCTACCACTTCCTCCTTGCTGCGAGGGCTGCTGGCCGAATCGTCCTACCTATTTTATACTAAATTTCTATTTGTCGAAGCTCCAATTTTATCCTGAATTTATCTTTATTAAAGCGCCGATTTTATACCGAATGTATACTTATTGAAGCGCCAACTTTATACTGAATTTCTATTTATTAAAGTGCCAATTTTTGAATTTATAAAAATCTCGGAAAATCTCAAAACTGTTCCTACGATAAATTATCGAACACAAACCACCCCTGTGATCTACCTATTTTATTCCACGGTTAGCGATCACCTAAAAATTTCGAAAAAATGCAAGAGAGAATAGGTCAAACACTAAATTATCAACTACTATACTTCTATTTCGCATAACCTCAAATCTTTACATAACCTCGAGCCTAAATTCTACTATTTGTAAGCGAATTTTCTCGTATACTTTGCGGCTAATTATGGGAAACGACGTGTTAATTACAGAGGTTATTAATTGTACAACAGTAATGCCCGTACACAAAAGGTTCTAGTTATTGGTGCGCGGACCTTGGTACGTAGACCGAGCGAGGATGTTGACTTCTGTCGATCGGGAAGAAACCGGAAACGCCCAGAGGCCGCGCGGATCGGAGCAGGTAGGACAGGTAAAACGGGTGGGGCTTCCGTTTCTAGATCGTCGATCGAGATCGATCGATCGGCGCACGGTTCCCGGTGGTTTCTTTGCAGGAAGCCGCCTAATCACCGGACGGCCGAACTATTCGCCGCCTGGCCGCGTTATCTGCGCTTCGAACGCGTAAAAGAAACAGTTATGCCGTTTTATTAACATCACTCCGATCTGGATTAACTCTACCGGAGACTCGGTAATCAGGGGCCGCCGTAAATACACACTTAATTAACGTTAATCGACCGGCGTGCCTCCGCGTTTCCCTGAATTCCGAGGATCTACCGACGATCCATAGCATCTTCGTTAACATTGTTTCGTTACAAAACTGAGAAACATAAATCCGAGGTGTTATATAATACTTGAACACGTTAGACAACATATATAGAGGGTGCTAGTCGTGGCGTAAGTCCCGGATATGTATGTAAAAACTCGTTTTAATAATAAGTTGATAGGTAATATTAATTTTCTTTTATTATATTACACTTATATATTTTATTTTAGTATAATTGTGTTCCAATATGAAATTTTGAATATATATTCAATTTAACGGTATATAATACTTATGTATCTAGAACTAATATAAATTCTGTATGTTCCTGTACATATTGCAATTTTGTGTGTTCATCCATGTATGTGACGTTTGTACGTTCATCTATGTGTCTTCGCCTTTGTCCTGTTCATTTACGTTCACGTTTGCATTGTACGTTCAAGGTCGCCGAAGGTTGAACCAAACAGACAAGAACTCCCGGCAAGAGAACAGAGTCCAGTTAGGCGAATGATGGTTAACCGTTGTCGCATCGATCGGTCTCGCCGAAACGTTAAAAGCGAGCGTGACAGGGGGTGCGCCGAGGGGGTGGAAACAGAGGGGGCACGGTTCGGATTCGAATTTTCATAAGAATCGATCGACAGAGGGGCGGCGATAGGGGCCACGCGGTGGCCGGTTAGGCGTACGGCACAGCGTCGGCTTAAATTGCATTCTGTTCGGGGTTGCAGGCTGGAGGAAGAGGGGGTGCGTGGAGGGGTAGCAGCGCGAGGGTGCCACAAAGGAAACTGGAGTACTAACCAAGGCATTAGCAGGATGCCCCGGTTTCCGACAAACAACGCACAGTCCCCGCTGCGGATGTTCGTTGCATCCCTTTCCACAAGACCCCCGAGCCTCCGCCACCCCCCCTTGGGAACGGTTTTGCAACCTAATTACCGTCTTTGCTATCGATTTCGAAATCCTCGGGGGTGCTACCGCGTGCTCCCACCATCTTGCCTAAGATTTTTCTAATCTTCGGTTTCACTGACTTAGGGGATGGTCCATTGCCGACTGTTTCACTGGTTTGTCGATAACGTCAATTGATAATATACTATAGCAAGCAAAGATAGAGACTTCCAGCTTTCGAAAAAGCTATTGTTCGTTGACCTGCGATTTTTTTACCAAATTATGTACTATAGTAAGCTGAACGTAATTAACTTTTTAGATATGAGGGATTTTAACGACTAATCTTGTTCCTCGTTTCTGATTGTTAACTTGGCTGAAAAAAATCGTGTCGAAAGTTTTGACGTGACTTTTCAAAGGGGAGACTTCATTCTTCAAATCTCTTGCCGAATCGTCCGTGAGAAAAATTTTTCAATGATTTGACAGATTCGTGAACTTTGAGCTTTTTAAAGACGGAACGTGCCTTCTATTACGAACTCGGTGCATCGGGAAAAAATCTTAGCAAAAAACGAGTTAGTAGTAATGAAAGTAGATGCTTCCAGCTTTAAAATGAGCTCCGGCTGATTGTCGTAGGACTGGTATTCGCGAAACTGCCTCGATTCAAATATCATCGATTTCTGCAAAACCGAGAATTCCACGCACGCGGAGCTCCGCGGTCGCTCCGTACATTACGAGCCGCGTTATTCGCGGCTCCGCGCCGCTGTAAAAAGGGAATAGAGCACGTCATAAGTCTGATAACACCGGCACATTCTGGCAGCCCTAATCGCCACATTGTCATCAAGCCGCGTTCACACCGCGTTGCTTTGCGTGCGCGTCGAGCCACTCTAAATGATGAGATTTTCGCCGGTGGCACGCGTTCAATGACGGAGAAAGCGCCGCGCGGAAACGCGGCGCGGGAGGAGGACGCGTGGGTGGTGGTTAGAAGGGTGTAGGATCCGTATTAAAGTATTGCTCAGATGTTTTTTTCGCTAGGGCTTTTGCTTTGCTTTTACGGTCGCGCGGAACAATGACGAATCCCCGACGTCATTGTACGCTGGCCCTTGCAGTTCGAGGAAAAAATGCAGAAAAGAAAGGAGAGAAAAAACACGGGCGGAGGGAACGGCCGAGAGGTACGCGCCTCGTGTGACAATCACTCGCCGCTGATTACACGGGCCATTGTGCAAGGACAACGGCGCGCGCGCGCTCGCCGATAAAAGGGTTTTTCTTCCGCCCTCTCTGCGGGGGTGAAATCATTCCGACGGAGGAAATCGTATCACCGAAACCCGCCGCCGCGTGTTTGTTTCACCCGCGCGCGCCACGGACCAACGCTATATTTCTCTCTCGAAATATCAATTTTCTCTCGACTCGTTTGAATTTCCCGCCAGAGCACAAAACTGCTATAAAATATTCGGATCTTTCGACTCAAATTTCGCGCCAAAGTACCTGCAAGAGTTTACAGAAACGAAACATTCGAATTATTTCGTCCTATAGTTCCGCCGAATTATTTTTAATCATTTTCCAACCGCACTAGTAATAACTTATAGCTGCGCCAGTAAATAAATCTACCAATAAAATAATAATAGAACATATACATATTAAAACATCCTTGTGCCATCCGAAACGCTTACAATAAAGACAAAGCGACCAATTCGAAAAACCTACGAAAGATCGATGATAGCCCAGGCATGGCGACATACAGAAGGATTAACTACGTTAACTCTGAAAATCCAACAAGGAAAACAGTCCCTAGATCCAAATCTCCTCCGATAATCATACTTCTAACTACGCGGTCCGTTTCTTTGCCTAACAAATCCCACAGTGGCTCTTCGTCCGATCACGTTGTCGTCGGAGAAAACCAGAGAAAAATCGTGAGGATGGTCGCGCGTGCAATGCGCACAGTGCGTCGTCAGCTCGAATAGAGGCCGGCTGCAGAGCGACGTCTGGCCGAGTAAAGGGTCAATCGAAGGCAACGAGGAGAGGCGGAGGAGGAGCAAGGCGATGGATCAAACAGGAGGAACGAGATACCCAAGACAAAGAGGAGAGGAGGGGTGCGGGCGAGAGAGACACTCGAACGAGTTAACTCGATAGTGGGACCGAAAGCAATCAAATAGCCGATTGATAAAAGAACCGAGAGACAGAACGACGAACAAAAGGGGCAGAGAGCCAGAGATAGGAAGAGAAAGATTAGCCGCGGCACGGGGTAGGGGGAGGAGGAGCGGTGAGGAAGGAGAGGCTCTCGTTCCCGAGATATGTGGGAGCCCCTCGGCTCGATCGTACACACGGACAGTTTCGAGCGACTTTAATTGATTTTACTATTGAAGGAAAAGGTCGCCGAGCGGTAACGAGTCGAGCTGCCGACGCTTGGGATCGGTTTATGCGGTCTAGGGAATTTTCCGAACGCCTTGATCGCCAGCAGAGGAACGTACGCCAGGAGCCTGGCGGAGATTAGTGGTCTAGGGATTGTCGAACGCCTTTGGAAAAATAATTTTACTGCTGTATAGTGGGAACAAGCTGCAGTTCGTCGTTAATTTATTCTTTAGTCCACTATTCAAATTTATATGTTATGATAAAATGAAAATTGTTAACAATCAACGTTGAGGTCAATTATTTAAAGGTAAGTTTATGCATCTCCAATAATAAATCTAGGAACGACTTTAACAACAAATCTAGGAACGTCTTTATCAATAATTGTATCAAGATCTTTAGCAGTAAATGTATGAACGTCTTCAACGATAAATGTGTGTTCAGACAAAAGGAGGTGTAGATCCTAGAAATCAGGATCGTCGGCAACGATCGATCAGTCAGATTCCGTGGGACAGGGGTTGGGGACGTGACCGTTCGTGAAGAAGAATGATCGTTGCGAGGACTATGTTCCACCCTTGTTTTTCTCGGTCCGATGGGGGTAGTCGTAACACGCGAGACGAATCGGTAACCGGCCTCGAAAATCGCCGTGTAATATTCCACTAGCCTAACCCGGGGAACGACACCGAGGGTAGTATTTAGGGGACGATGGACTCGGTCCGTTCGATGTTATTAATTTTTCAATGATACATTTTGCATATTGAGAAATTGATAAAGCCTGTTTCAATTGTTTACGACGGCCCAGTAATTATCTGGCGAGTCAGTGTCGTATTTAATTAATTTTCCAATATTTTATTTTAACGCGATGTATTTATTTTTATTTATTTGTATTTATTTTTACGCGAGATATGTGTCTCACAAAATATTCTCTTATTGATTAAAATATTCAGTATTCAGAAAGTAAATACATTCATTCCCCGTTTAATTGATTTTTCCCGATGTAAAAGTTACTTTACGCGCTGAAATATATTTCTATTGTTTACAATGGCGTAGCAATTATGGCCCGGTTCGTAGCTTCTTCGATAAATTTTTCAATATTTATTTAACCCGTTCCAAAATTTGTGAAATGTATTTTAATTGCTGAGGATGTGTAATGTTTAGAGGGTAGTTTCATCCCTCATCGACTAATCTTTCCAATGTAAATTTTATTTACAGATTAGGAAATTGTTAAAATGTATTTTAAATATTTACGATAGCTTAGCATTTAGAAGATAAATCCATCCCCTATTTTATAAATTTACCCACAGTACAATTTATTTTATTCTACATTAGAAAAATTAACAAAGCTTCTTCCAGTTCTCTATAACGACCTACCATTTACATTAGCGTTTAATTTCATTTTCTAACAGCTATTTTCACGAAATGAAAAATTGTTACAGATATTTTCAGATCGGTTAACAATACGCCCAGAGAATTTTTAAACGGGGGATTGTTGGCGGGGATGGAAAATTTCCTGGTTGTCCGAAGGAACGAATGCGATAGCAGGGAGGGTGCGAGTCGCGTGCACGTTCGATCTGCGGATTCGATGCAGCTCGTTTCCACCCTTGAAAATCTGCTCGCACCCCGAACGAACGAACGTTTGGCGTATTAGTCATTCGGTCGCAGCTGAGAATCCTGCTCTCGGTCTCTTTCGGGGGTGCGCGCACCCTTTTGCAAGGTCAAATCAATTCCGGCTTTAGCCTGCGGCGCGACTTGATTTTTCTCTCGAATTTTTGCCGATTATTTTCGCACGCTATCCTTTCGCTCATGCAACATCGTTCTCGACGCGAGCGTTTCCCTTCTAATTTTCAATTGTGACACTATCCCGTCGTTCTAAGCCATTCGAATTCGTACAGCCTCCCGCCATTTCAATTTAACACTAAACTAATTACTACCAGATCAAACACGATCATTACTTCGTAATAAGAACAACATTAAATTTATTTAGAATTTGTATAACTTCTATTATAATATATATTTAGACTAGATATATTTGACACATCACTAATATATATTTAGAATAATACCAGAACGAAATAAAAGTGTATAGGGGGTCATATCTGACCCGAGTAATATAAAATATGGAAAAATAGCCACCAGCATGAGCGAATACAGAAAGTGGGACATGATGCAAAGTATAAAATGCGTAATAAATTGTGAAAATGAAATGAACGAGGGGGTGGTGGAGGATGGGGGTCCAATTTGATCCGGGGAACATAAAATACCGAAAAATTACCAATTCAACGGGCAATGATCCAGCTAGGAAACGACAGTTCCGACGTTGGACAAATAAAGTAGTGATCCGAATGATTTTGTTAGGAATAATTGACCGTAAAGGAGGAAGAAGAAGATGACGAAGAAAAAGGAGAAGAACAAGAAAAAGAAGAACCATTTCACGGACACCGTCGCCGATCATAAAGAGCCGTAACGATTTTCAGAGGTGTGCGGTGTATCAGTGGCGTCGCTGATGAAAGGGACGAGCGAGCCAAAGGGAGAGAGAGGGAGAGAGTCGGAAAAAAAGCGAGACGGAGAAGGGCAGGAGGGTTTGGGGGAAGGGGCGAGGGGACGGAATAGTGAACGACGAGGGGCAGGGGCGGAAGAAAAAGGAAGAGAGGATAAAGAGAAGGGTGCCGGTGGACCTCCCTATTGACAACGGCTTTCATCTTTATAATTCAACCCCTCGCGCCACCCTCAATCCATTTTGCCTTTTCTCCCTAATGCTTTTTTACCATCCTTTCCGCGTGTCACCTATCCGCGTGCTTCTTTCGCCGAAAAATTCCTCGGAAGAGAACCCTTTTGATGTCTTTGCCGTTACGCTCGTCGCTGTCGCCAGCGACGTGGCTACGCCTATGGCTCCGGCGGAACAGCGTGCGGCTCCCGCTCGAACCGCGATAAAACGGAAACGAAAAATCGTGCATCGACTGCTCGTTCGAAAGGGGTAACTTCGGGCTTCGATCTTGATCAACCTTCATTTCGAAATTTTTGTCCGCGGAAATATGGGTTGTCGAAGTTCGTTGTAACATATACCGTCGCGGTCGTCGAAGACTAAAATGTTAAAATTGAGCTTCGTAGAATTAAAAAAGGAAACTCCGCGGTGGTGAAAGAGGAATCCTCGCCCTTTAAAATGAGCCCAGGTACGACATGCTACGATCATCGTAGCCTGAGATACAGCGACTGGAACGTGAGTCTGCCCCGAGAAGCCTGCGCTCCGATTTCCTTTGACGCGATGTTACCCGAAATTATGAGCCATAATACCCCCCATTCGTAGCGATCATCGTCCTATACCGAAGCTGCTACCATGCCGTGCACACCCCCATACCAGACGTCGGCCGTGTTCCACGGCTTGGATCTCGGAAAACCGGGCGAAGGTTCGCTGGAAATTCGAAATGCGACGAAAGATCGCCGGGAAAAAACGGGGCGAAAAAACGGGCCGGGGGAAAAAAGGGCATGACGCGGCGCAGCATGGCGTGCACGGGTGCAGCATAGTGATTCCCGGGGAGGTCTCACGTGTGTCGCAATCCTCGGCCGTCGATCCCTAGGGGAAGACCTCCCGGAGATTTCGAAGGTTTCGGAGATTTCGGAGGTTTCGTTGGCTGTCGAGCCCGGCCGGACAGAAAACGGTTGGATCAGTGCTCTTCGTGGAAGGTAACGGCGGCTGGGGGGCGCGGAGGGTGGCACCAGAGATCGATGGAAAAAGCGAGGGGGAGCGAGCGCGTAGTCGAAACGGTCACAGATGGTGTCTCGCATGGTTTACGACGCAGTCCGCGGCCCTTCCATATGGGAATGATACTATTTAACTCACCCCGGAGACCTGGCAGGGTGTCGGATGACCTATACACCCTACTCTCGACGCACAGGTTCGGCTTTTACTGGCAGGTTCTTCTTCCTTCGGCGGCCCTTCCGCTACTCCTGCAAGAGGGACGAACGACCAAAGCCGTTTTCTATTACGGACACATGCACCCCGGAAGGTTTCGTCGATTTCGCTGGCCAAAATTATTCCCTATTATAATAGATCTGTCCAATATCTAACTATTAACTTATTCGTTGAACTTAGGAAAATTGATTGTAAACGAATAAAAATGATTAATGAATTGTACTACGAATTTTATACACTTAAGACCAAAATTGGTGGGTCTTATGAATTAAAAGTGTTTACGAATATGAATGTTTTAGTTTCAGCTTATTGACGAAGTATTCAAAGTATTATTTATACTGTTCATACTGTTTAGTGTTGTAATTTAATATTATCTACTCTATTTAATAGTATTATTATTATAATTAATATTAATAACATTCTTTTTATTATTATCAATACCATGAATATTATTATCATTGAATTACAATAGGAAGGCAATGTACCCAAGCTGGAATTTGAAAGAACGATGCCCCTGCATCGATCCTCGCCAATCGATGTTTCTTTAACGATGCAGACACATGTCGCAAACTCCCTCATTTTCAACCTCCTCGTCCACTAAAATATTAATCCGAATTCTTCGATCATCGTATAAGAAAAGAACCGCCCTTTCTCGCACGATTTAAAATTATGCAAGTTTGCGCGGAATAGTTTCTGGCACGGGACAGATTTTGGGGAAAGTCAGTGAAATGGAACACCCCGGAGGAATTCGAAGATATCGCCGTTGAGGTAGGGAAAGGACCATCTACTCGCATTTAAACGGCTTCCTCGTCCCCCTTGCTTCACACCTGCTGCCACCGAATTCTTCGAACGAAGTCAAGTGTTCGAAAAAGAAGATTTAACACCGTCGTATTCAACCCCTGGTATCATTTTTCTCAATCATAACCGATATACAAAATCAAACCGCCCTATCCCTTAACCTTTCCACAGAGTTCAGCTAAAAATAATATGATTAATGATCGACGACATAACCTTGACACATGATCTTGTTAGTTATTATAATAATTTTTAATCATTTATAACCATTTATGATAATTTATAAAAATTTATGATAACTAACAAATTTATAATAATTTCCAATGATTAACCAAATACAATCGTCAACAATTAATTAGATTACATTTTGCCCAACTCTGCCCTGTTACACATCTATACGCCTCCTTCTTAAACTTCCTTAGATCATTTCGCCACCCTGTATATAAAGAAACCAAACGCACAAAGAAAACATTAGCCTCCATGCAATAACAAAATTTAAAATAAAAGGGTTTCAATCATTGTACAATAAACTAGTCCCCCTGTCAATAGAAAAAAAAGATACCAAACATCTGGTCCACTTTGGAAAAAATTATAGTCGTCTCAAATGGCGTCTGTCAGTACTTATACGTGGGCCACTGTAGGCGTTAAGCCGAGGCGGAAAAAAGTTGGCCACCCGGTATAGGAACAAAAGGGATGAATAATCGTCGGCCAGATTGATATTCCAGCGACATCGATTCCCGGGGTCTCGCCAGGGTACGCGAAAGGTCGTCTAGGATAACGCCTGAAGGCTGGTGGGATTCCAGAGTGAGAGAGAGAGAGAGAGAGAGAGAGAGAGAGAGAGAGAGAGAGAGAGGGAGAGAGAGAGAGAGGGGGGGGGAGAGCGAGAGAGAGAGACTGAAATAGGAATAATCTCTCCGGAACTTGCCAGGGACCCAGGGAAGTGCGCCGAGAGGTGCCGGGGGGGCTCGAGGGGTTCCGAGGGGAGCCGAGGGGGCTGGCGAGGCGATGGGCGGTGGGCGGTGGGCGGTGGAAGGGGCCGGAGAATGCCTGGTTGCCGGAAGTCGACGGGGTTGGGGAACGAACGGAAGCGCAAAAGGGAACGACGGAGAGAAGCGGAAGTGCCGCGTGGAACTGTGGGGCGGCCGGCGGTGGGTGGCCCGAGGAAAAAGGGCGGCCGAGGGGCTGGCGGGTGTGCGAGGGGTGTTGCCGGGACCGGAACCGGAAGCGGGGAGCGCAGGAAGACGAAGGGACGTCGACGTCGGGCGTCGGTGGCTGGTGCTGCAACGACGTCGACGGCGACGCCGGCCCCGATATGGCGGAAGCGTCGCGTTTGCCGGAAGTCGCCGAGGAAATGAAATGCCTCCCAGCCGCCGCCCGGCTAACCCCACCTCCTCCTCGTCCTCCTCCTACACGCCCAACCACCGCCTCGTTCCGCCACGCCCTCCTTCCGAGATCCTCCGCGTCGCGTCGCCTCGTTCGAGTCGCAAACTTCATAAAAGCCTTTCTGCTTTGAAATATTTTCCTTTCCTAACGGCGAATTCTTGGATTCTTCGCTCTGACGAGCACCGACGGTGGAACCAATTACCGTGGCTCCAGTTCGGTTTCAAGCATAATTAATTTTATATCCATCGGATGAAACGTATAGATATGTTTCTATTTGAACTTCGTTAATTATTTAGTCGTTAAAATTAATCATGCAAAAGACGGAAATGTTTAAAGTTACCACCGAGATTATATCAACTCTTTTCGAGCTGAATTTTTCGCTGCAAATAGTTATTGTAAGTAATAGTTCAACAACGGCGGACCAGCTGCATTTGTTCCGAAGGCCGGGTATATCTAAAGGTGAATCGCGCAATGGTCTATGGTATCTTTGTTCTATACGGGAGAGGGTGTGGATTTGTTCACATCGCTTGTTCGTTTCGATGTTTCGAGAGTTGTTCATATACTTCACTTTTTACGGGGTATCGTTTCAGGAAGGTTGGGCGACGGTTGAAGCAATTGCTGATGTTTGAATTGCTGCAAGTTTGCGACCGGCTATCGTACAGAGATCTACTTGAGCTCGTTTTCAAGCGTGAAGTCTCTACTTTACAGTGCGTGCATTGTTTTTTATCAATAATGCGAGGATTGAACGTAAATATTAGTTTTAACGAAGTATTGTTTTAGAGGAAATCCAGGGATGGGTTCGATCGACTGCTGACGTTTGGCTCGTTGCAACATTGTTCAAAAAAATTGTACGACAACCTAACCCAGATCATTTTCAAGAGAAAAGTCTGAACTTTAATATAAGTTGTCTTTTTTCTATTGTAATTTTAGGAAATTAACTGGATATAGCAATTTTTGGAAACCATCATTTCAGATAGATAAGATGATTGTTCGAATAAGTAACAATATTTGACTCGTTGCAATTTAGTAAAAAACGATCTTATAACAATTTAATTTAGCTAATTTTAAAGGACAAAGTCTGTAATTTCATCTTCTGTACCTAGTTTTTTTTATCAACAATCAGATAAGGTATTATAAATTTCATTCTTTCGAAGTTGTTTTCGACTTAGATTACGAAATGATTTGATCGACACTTGAAGTTTGGAAAATTGCAATTTTGTAAAAAGCAACGGTATACGAATTATTTATCGATTATTTTAAAGAGCAACGCTTGTACTTTGAACGAAACATAATGGAAAAGTAATAATACATAGAATTAGAAAGTATTCGCGAATAATCATTTAGGATACCTTGTGACGTTGAGTACCACTGACAGTACTAGATAATTTTAATTAATATTTAATTGTTATATGTTACGCAATGTACTGTTTAGTCTGCTTAAAGGTGGCCCCTATACATAGATCATACTCGTTCGCGCGCGTGTCTCTGTACGTGACGAGCGAGATATAAAGCAACGGAGGAACATAAAAAGGAAAGCAACTTCGGGCATCCGGTCAACGAGGTTCTTACATAAGTCCTGTAGCAGACTGTTGCTGGGAAATAACGTTGCAAAAACCCAACATATTCCACAACTTTAATCAATTATTCGCCAATTATCCTAACCAACGCATTCTAATTTGTTAGTCACAGTTTATAGAATTTTTATGATAATCCGACAAAATCGTACGACGACAATCTTTAACTCGTTTTAAAGCTCGAAACGTCTATTTTCGATGAACATACCTCATCTTCCCTCAAAAAATTTTTCCACAACTTATAGAGCAGAAAACTGGAGTCGTATTTTTCCCCGGAAATCATGAAAATTCACAAGTCTGCAAAAATCCTTGACAAATTTTATTGGCGAATGATTTTGCCATGCATTTGAAGATCGAAGCTTCGTCTTTGCAGCGATATCTTAAAAATCGATGTACGATTTTTTTCAGTCATTCTATCGAACATAAATGACTACCACGTTTGACCATGTAAATTCCTCGGTAATCCATCCTATTCGAAAAATCAAAGACATTGACGTTGTTGCAATATCAAGGGAAAAAATCGTACAACGACCAACCTCGGCTCATTTTAAAGGCCGCAGTCTCCCCTTTGCAACGACACCTCGAAACTTGGTGTACGATTTCCGTCGTCCGGTTCACAGAACAAAAACGAGAGGCAAGTTCTTCAGAAGTCGCGTACCTTGGAACACGACGAACCAGATACACAGCTTCCGCTCAAAGCCCGATAAAACGATCAAAAAAATTATCCACCAAATTTCAAGATATCGTTGGAAAGAAGAAGCTTCGATACTTAAAACGAGCTTGGGTTCGTCGCTGTCCGATTTTGTACAACAAAACGACGGCAATTTGGGTATCGCCATTCTCTTTCGAAAATTGGACTTCGAAGATTGTTGTCACGCATTCTGTTATTGTTTACAGCGCTAGAACGTGGTCGGCAATTTTGCAGGTATTTTTGCCCGGCAGCAGGAAGCAGAAAAAGAAATGATGAAACACAAGAAACAGCGGAGGGTCTCGAAGAGGTCGGCCCTGAAGAGCATTAAAGCGACGGCGCGGGCCAGTGAAAGGCGAATAACACGAATGCCTTTGAAGTCGCATGGTTTCTAGTTCTAATAACGCTATTATTCCAACGCGCTGGTCCGCCTACCGGCTCCGCCACTTCACTCTGATTGTTTGTAAAGCGGTTGATCTGATAATCAGCCCTGGACTCGGCCCGATTGCTCAGCAATAAGTTAATGGCGCAAGGTCGCTAATGAATAAACCAAATCGCGCGCCCAGGGGTTATTGGTCGCGCATTTTAAACGATCCTAGGAATCCATAATCGCACACCGTCGCTTTATTAATCTCATCAATATTAACAAACATATCGGACGAAATTACCGATCGAAGGAAACCCGAAGTCAGTTCGGTTATTAAGGTGCTCGGCACCGACTTCAACGCTTTCACCACCGACACCGATAATTACGACACCTAGCCTGCGCATCCCCGTGTAAAATGCAAATTTTTTACACTGTCCGATAGCTAAATAAATATTTATTTAGCATCGGCGACGTTAATAAACATTTCAAGCGAAATTATTAATTCAATGGAATTAAATAAGTTAGTTACTTATCGAAGCTTCAGCTTCGACCATTAATATTCATTATTGCTACGCCAAGACTGCATATATTTCTACAAAATAAAAACATTTCAACATTTTTATTATTTTTATTATTTTTTACTATTTTCATAATGGATATCGAAGGTGTTAATAACTGATATATTATAAAGAAATTGTTCGTATCGAGGCGGAGTTGTTATTAAAGTGTTTATTGGTGTCCCGTGAGAACCTCAGCCTTGGCGAAACTAATTGCGACTACTGGATTGTTAGGGTCGACGGTTTGTCGTCGCCGGAAGTCTGGATGTGATTTTTCGTGCGTGATTAGGGGAGGACGATTAACTATCCCCTCCATCGTTTTCGAACCATCTCCAATTTTCCCGGTGGCGATTTATCAACTTGCTGCTTTCTCAATCGGCCAGGCTAATTATCAACTTCGTTATCCACTTTCTCATATCAATTGTCCGCTCAATCAATTTTATTTATTAATTTCGCTACTACAAAATTAATTTTCTGCTACCTTTGTTCATCGTAAAATTGATTTTCGTATAATCCGACAATTACCGAATTTATTTACAGTTCATTGGTATCGTTGCAAAATTAATTCACAGCTCAACTCGACAATCGCACAATTAATTTGCAGTTCGACTTGTTGATCAATCAATTAAGTCACGGTTAAATATTTGGTCATTGCGAAATTAATTTGCACTCGCGTGTGATCGTTGCAATGTTAATTATTTAATTAAGATAGAAGCGATGATCGATGGTCCGGCAACTGATTGAAACAACTCGTACAGTGATTTCGATAAATTGTAAAATTGAGTGCGCAATTGAACGGTTCTTTCGTGAAAGTGAAGAACCGCGAATCGGCGGAGGCTAATTGGTGATAAACGGATTTCTTGGCAACAAAGTAGAAAAAGGAGGGGGGGAATTGGGTTAGCGGCATAAGGTGGATTGTCATAACCGCTGTGTTACTGCTCGCGAACGTAAGCGATTATATAATCGCGGTGGTGCGTAAACGACGCCGTCGGCGGCGTGTGAACACGCCTTAAGGCGCCTCGAGCCGGAAACAGACTTTCTCCATCGTTTCGACCGCGACAGCTTTTTCATATCCGAGTTCCCCCCGAAAAAAAACTGACTTGTTCACGCTTTGTTTCTCCCTTCCACGATTCCCCATAGTCCTCCCATAGTTCACGGTGTTCCAAACTTTCTTAAACGACAATATTGCGCTCGACGCCGAAAAGCTGCACCGAGTTGCTTCGAATATTATTTAAACGATCTTTGTCTTGCACAGTGTTATAAAAATATATATCGTTGTACTCGGGAGAGTATACGGAAGAACTCTACGTAAGAGATGGTTTTGTAACTTTTGTCGCTAAAGCGCAAAAAATTGTCAAAGTTGCGAAACTGGTATCCGACGCCTCGCCGTTTGAACTATCTTCAGGAATTAATTATGGGGAAGCCAAGACAGCTAATGGCACGGAACCTTTTGCATCTTGTTAAGAACATTTCGAACTATAATAACACATTTTTGTTTGCTGTACCCTAGCATTTTACCCCTTTTCAGACGTCCGACTACAGGTCGATATGGCCGTGCGTTGATTTCTGCCGCCGGACCTGACATAATGCCTGTTCCCCGCTTTTGGTGATTGTATTAGAACCAGATATGCATTTCCACTCGATAACTTTTGCTTTCATTGCTTCATCGACGGGTTGCGACGTTTATGCGAATTCCTGGACCCGTGGTTTGTCTCGGGGAAAGTGGAGCCGCAGGGAAATTTATTTTGTCGCGAACCTCCCACATGGAACTACAACTCTCAGGATTTTTTGCGCCTTATCCACGCAATCTACGCCAATGCACCTTGCATGGCATCGTTCTACAGATTTTTCCGAGTGAAATGACATATATTTGATTAACATTTCGGACGTTTAGAATAATTCAAATAATTATTGAATTTCTGAAGATTCTGGGATCGATTTCGTAAATGTCCCGGGTTTGACACTATGCTTGAGATACTAGAGCTGCGCCAATGCAATTTGCCTCGTATTATTCTATAGACTTTCCCGAGTAGAGTGATATATATTTATATACCATTCCAGCTGTTTGAACCCGTTTAAAACATGTCTAAAGATCGTAAGATTCTCCGAACGTAAAGTGTGCAACTCTGACAATTTGTTGTGTTCGTGCCATAAAAGTTATGAGAACGTTCCTCGCACAGAATTATTGTGCGGACTTTGGCGAGCACGACGACGAACATTTTCCGAGATTATTACGAGCATCGTGGTCGCGATAAAAAAAAAAATCAAAATACTCGGCTGGATGCAATCGTGTCGATCTTGAGTAAGGAGAACCAGAATTCGAACCCTCGAATAGAAACTTATCGGCGGCTACAACTTCCTCTCGGTAAGTTCTTCTATTCCCGGTAATTAGATAACAGCAGGAAACCGCCACGAGTTGCATAATATCGATGTTACGCAATCGGTACCTTCACCTTATGTGCGCCTTACGTCGTCTCGCCAAGTGAAAATCAGTAGGAAAGTGTGTGTGAGTCGCCGGCGGAGAGAAAGAGAGGAGAGAAGAGAAAGAGAAAGAGAAAGAGAGAGAGAGGGAGGAAAGAGTTTCCAAAAAAGTGAGACTCATTTTAAAAAATCGGGAAACGAGTGTTCTGCTGGCCAGTTCAACTGCATTCTTCATTTTCTATTCTGCATTTTATATTACATATTGCATGCTCTATATTCTGCATGTTACCACTGAATACTTTATTTTATTTCTTGAATTTTGTATTTTATATTCTACATTTTATTTCCCATATTTTGCATTTTATATTGTATGTCTTCTTTCCCATATTTTGCATTTTATATTCTATGTTTATTTCCTATAATTTGCATTTTAAATTCTATATTTTATTTCTTATATTCTGTATTTCATATTGAAGATTTTATTTCCTATATTTTGGATTTTATGTTCTATATTTTATTTCCTATATTTGGAAATTTATATTCTATATCGCAACACTTCCTATATTTTGCATTTTAAATTCTACATATGTTTATTTCACACCACACATTCTATACGTTATATTCTGTACCTTCTATTTTCTACTTTCTATATCCTATACTCCATAGTCTGTTTTGTCTATTCTACATTGTACACTCCATATTCTAGCTTGTATATCCTACAAACAACAATATAATATCGGCTTTCCGACATAAAATATTTCGAGCAAGAAATAAGGTGGATCTATTATGTTAAAACTTTTTTCCAATGATAAGTGGCCGTTGAAATTTGTAGAATAAAACATTAACGTTGTACGGTTTCTTGCGATTTACACAATCAAGTTACGTAGACATTCCTTCTGCACGTATAACCGGATACCGGCTGTCCTGATCTAATATCTCGGTATTCCGTTTCTTTTACATGCGATTTTTTGCATTATTAGCAGAAATAATATACACGCACGCCCACAAATACACCCGCGAAAAAAAGCCTCTCCGTGAAATTTCGAACCGCACAATTTTCATCGCATTCGCAACAAGACTGTATCATTAACTATAATATGTATCATGTGAACATTATTTAGACGAACAAAGTAAACCCTATTAAATGTGCCAAACTGTATTAAAAATGTTAGCTTTGTTAAATATATTAGCTGTATTAAAAATATCAGCTATATTAAATACATCAACTGTATTAAAAGTATCAGCTATACTAAATACATCAACTGTATTAAAAATATCAGCTATACTACACACATAAACTATATTAAAAATACCGAATACATTAAATATATAAACTATATTAAAAATATGAGTTGTATTAACTGTACCAGCTATACTATCGAACGACACATAGCAATTGTCTCCCACAGATTTCTCTACGAACGATTTCGGAGTCTAAAGGTAGGTTCGCGAAGCAGATACGAGGACAATAGGTTCGGCTGTGCCGCAAAGTGAAAAATCTGGTGAACGAGAATCGGTCGTAGATTTTCAAAGGGGAAAACCACGGTTAGGTTGGGAACCGGTGAGAGATGGAGGAAGAGGAGAACGAGCGGAACTGAGGTCCGCGGAGCTTCCTTTCCTTTGGACATGCCTCGCTGCTTCTTAGTCCTATCCCACAGATTACCAGGTTCTCCGTCTCTCTCCGGCCGGTTCTCTCCTGCCCCCTGTTATCTCCGTTGTCTCTGTTTCGGAGCGCGACGATACAGTAACCACGACAATGCCGATCGCTATTACGACCGTCTCGGCCTCGAAAGTAGGAACTACGTTCGACGCACCTACTTCCTGGACGACGACCATCGCCGGTGCTCCCCGAGCCTCGACCGGTTGCCACTGGTTTTTTTTTTTCTTCGGGGCCTCCACACGTTACCATTAATTACGTATCCATTAATTAATTATACGATTAACCGAATTAGAATACAATATGAGAACGAGCTATGTGTAAATTCTCAGTCTGGTGGCTATAGTTTCGCGGCGGCCGTCGTTGAATTCGTTATTCAACGCTGTTGTTTGTCGATATTTCAGTACCCGCCGTTAATTATTTAGCATATTTTAGTTCATTGCCTGGCGTGATTCTATTACTTCGTATAAAGTTCCCACCAGTCGCGACAAGCTGTTAATTATTTAATACATTTTCGCACGTTTCAGTTTATTATTTATAGCGGTTGAATTATTTGATACGAAGTCTTCTAATTTCTCACCGATCGTCGCAAATTATTCATTGTTTCGTTCGTTTCGGTATATTTCAGTGTGCTTTAGCTTATTGTTTAGCACGATTTCGTTCGGTTTTATTCAGTACGGTGTCCAAGAGCTAAACAATGTGTTCACGATTACCAAATTCAAACCAGTGTTTAACGTATTAAACCTACAATTGATATGACAAATTAATGCGACGAAATAAATTTCACAGATAATTCGACAAATCAATGCCGCAGTTAATCCAACAATTAATCACATTACAAAACGATATTGAAATGAAGTATGCAATTTAATTCAAGGTGACGAGAACATCGTATTTTTTGCAGAGGACATCCCGGGGTTGTACAAACATCGTATTTTTTGCAGAGGTCATTCCGGGGTTGTACGAACACCGTTCAATGATAGGATCGATTGAAAATAGTGAAAAATCTATGTAGAATATCGATGGAGAGCGTTCGACGCTCGATGGTGATCGATACGGAAGAAGAAGCCGATCGTCGAGTACGTACACGGTCATTCGACCAGTTTTTCCTAGCCCCGATAACAGAGTCTGACGTGTTTCCGCGCGAACACGAACTGTTAACAGCTTATCAGTGCATCGTGAGTCCGCGGAAGTGCCGGCCGTTATCGGCCCGGTCCGAGGAACAACAAGAATTATGTGCAGATAAACACCCTAATCCTTTCTTCTAATTACAGATCAAGCTCCTTTCTTTCCGCGACAGCCGCGATCCGATTAGTCGCAGCTGAAAAATTCGATCCGGTACTGTTCGACTGACGTTTCGCCTTGTTTTAAATTCGGAAAATTGAAGCGAAGGTAGCAAGTGCATCGTCAATATTCATTACGCGAATCGTATTCATCCGGATTCGGTAGACATTTTAATAAATTATAATATTTTCAAATTTGCAGCAACAAGAAATTATTTCGCATTAAAATTCTCAAATTATTTTCTAGATCTGCTAGATTCTCTAAGATTCCATTAGATGGTTTAAATTATTCTATAGATCCTTCAGATTTGATAAAAATTCCTCGAGATATTACATCATTTCCTAAATTCTCCAAATATAAAATGAAACTAAAATATTTCTTATTTAATTCATTTATATAGTGTCCTCAATTTTAATAGAACGTATGTTATTATCAAATAAAAATTGAAAAGTATCCTTTCTAAAAATCGTATTATACTATCCAAATATCCAATAAAATCTAAAGTATTAAAAATCTCACCCTAAAGTTCACGACAAAATAATACTTAAAGATCAGCGTCCTGAATCAAGCGCCACCCCTTAGGTTCCTCCCCTTGGCCGACCACGTTCATAGATGTCCACGGAATAGCTTCTGATCGACTGCGGCAACGGTGATAAATATTTCTGCGAATAATCGTACGAAGAAAGGATCGACGTTCGAGTTCGCATTGTTTTCGTTCAGGCTCGAATTAATTGGTCGCCGATGAGGCCTAAGCCTGACGGTCGAAGAATCGGGGGATGCGAAGGAGGGGAGGCGGTCGGCCAATAATTCTCGCAACGACCGCAATCGATTGGAACCGATTTGGTTGCGGACACGCGACTAGAATATCTCCGCCTCGTGATTCGAGTGTCCTGCATAATTGAGTGCATTCCTCGGCCACGCGGATTCCGCTCTGCGTCGACACGGATTCCGCGCCCTCGCCTGGCGTGATCCTTCGGCCGATACGCATCTGCCGCCGAAATTCTGACCACCCTAATTCCCTGAGAAAACTACGGACAATGACATCCTCGGTAATTCGCCCAGGACAAGCTCAGTAATTCGTTCAAGATAGGCTTAATAATTCGTAAGAAATAAGATTGTAGCTAATGCAGCATCTACGATTACCGGTGATATTATTAAGATTATTATACATACCCCCTTTGAAGTTGGCCGCGATTCCCAGCGATCGACAGAACTCCGCAAATGCATTGTTTCTAGTGTATACGTGCAATTTGTGAAGAAGGAAACACGGTGCTAATAAAATTCATAGCAGAAAGGATGAAACAGGAGTACATAATAAAACCGATGCATCTACCCCATCGCGGAAATTTTCACGAGTTGCGCGACGTTCCTTTCACGGAATCGTCGAGACGGATCGTCGCGAGATAAACCGGTGATCGATATCCGCCGATCCGGAGCCGCTTTGATCGATCGCGGGTCGGTGATAACGTGTTTTCACAATTAATATCCGTTCTTCGCAAGTATTGTGATGGTGGTGATATTCTTATATTTATTCTAAAACTGTACAAGGAATCATAAAGTTTATACTTCATAAAGTCTAATGATTTTTATAGCATGGAAACATTGCTTCAGTGGACTGAAATGATTTCATTCTATCAATATAATACTAAATGTTCTATTAAAATCTTGTTTACCCTTTTCTAATTATCCATTCTTCTTTACAAGCTGACGGACAATTAGAAAGAAATTACTGTATTCGAGACAACCCCTTTTGAACAAAAGTGGACAATTACTGATAAGGAGATACCAGACTCGTTTCTATAGTCGCCGATTATGAACAGCTATAAAAACGAAGCGTATCACTTCTTCTCTAGCTGTCCAGTTTTCTTTACAAATCGAAGGACGATCGGTGAGAATTTATAGTATTCCCCAAAAACATTAACAACACGATGGTACATTATCGGCTCCACATGGCATCGTGCCGGCACGCTAGAGGTTAAGCCGCCGTTTCCCGAAACCTGGCCAGATCCGAAGACTTCCGCGGAACTGCGATCGGGCTCTCGGCGTAGCTCCGGCGCGCCAACAATATAGGCGAACAAGTCGAGACAAAGAATCGCAATAAGAGGGCAAGAGGAGTCGGAAGAGGGGGAGAGACACGGTAGCGACTCCGGAGGGAGGGGCGGTGGGGCGAGGAGGGGGAGGGAAAGAGAGGGCAAAGTGGAGACTAGAATCGAGTATTAATAGACTCGGGTGGCTGGAAGCCGGAACTGAAGAGCGCACCTCCTTCTCCTAGTTGAGTCGCCTCGTTCGAGTTGCTCGACTCTGCTAAAGAGAGACGGGCAGAGGGAAAGAGAGGACGCGAGGGAGTGAGAAGGAGAGCGAGAGGGAGAGAGAGAGAGAGAGAGAGAGAGAGAGAGAAAGAGAGAGCGAACGCACAAAAGGAAAGAAAGGGAGGAGATAGAAGGGGCGGCAGGAGCGGGAGGAGGACGCAAAGGGGGGCAGGCAGCAGCCAGCAGCGGCGGCGGCGGCGACGGAAAGGAGGGAAAGAGAGAAAGAGAGGTCGGCTTATTTATAAACGCAAGATAAAGCGTGGTAGTGCCGTGAGAGGAAGCCGTTCGAGCGTGGCTCCCACGCTTCCAGATACGCATTACGTATGCGCCTTAGCCTTTCGACTCCTACGGAGGAACGGGGAGCCGTCATTATGGATCCTGACCGATTGGCATTCCCGGCCCGTACCGTTTCGGCAAACCCGGAAAATTCGACTGCGAGGTGTCGTCGACGCGATTCCTCGCCTGCTGCGACGAACATCCTCTATTCTGTCGTGTCGACGGTCGAAGATACTCGTATCATGATACGCGATATACAGCGTCGGATACGAGGAAAAACGACGTGATACTACATCGTCGCGACGTCGTGGTCTAGAATCCTTTTTCGATGGCCAAAATGATTTTACCGACAGCTCAAGGATCATTCTGTGGCAAGTCGTTGAATTCCTCGCGACAACGGCTGCGATATTGCGAAGTCAAAAGCATTATTCAACGGTGGAAAATAGCAGGTAACTCTAGTTTAATGTAGAAAGTATTTTTTTTTAATTATGACGAACTAGAAGAATTCACTTTTGGCCACCGAATTCGACTGCTAGACCACAGGATGTCGTCTGAACGCACTCTATTGAATTGTGTGGACAGGTGGTGTTGCTACATTATCGTTACAATTATTTTATTTAATCGTATTTTGCGTTGCATTCGTGTGTTGCTTCTATAGCCGCGAGATTATTCTTTACACTGAGTAAAATTTACACCTCTTTAGAAAAATATCTTTTCTCGGCGCAATCTTAAATATGTGACACTTCAGTTACTATCATATCAAAACTACCATATCAACGTGTAAGAAAAATATACGGAAGCACCGATAAACGTGGAGGCACCAATCAGCATCGTGACTTTTATTATTAAGAGAATCTTCTACTGTTCTTATTGATGTACCAGAAGTAAGTTCAATTTATTCATCAGATATTACTAACATGGTTCGTGAGGTTGGTACAGTCGACGTGGTAGAGATAAGTTGATATGGTTGAGTTAGCTAATATGGTCAAGATAGTCGATACGGTTGATACAGTTGATAAAATATAGATGTTGCATAGCAGCTGTGAAGTGTATCAACTGTAACAAGTTGATAATAACCGCTACATCAAGTATATTAACCATATCAATCATATTTACCGCAACAGTTGTATCAAATCGATCAACTATGTCGAGGACTTGTGTATCAAGCAGTATGTACTATACGAAGTGTTAATTATCAACTGTGTCGAGTATATCGAGACTTGTATATCGATTATCAACCGTATGAATAATTTTTATTTGATAGACAGGATCTTATACTTCGTCATAGTGCATAGTTGATAGTACTTAATACTTCACACAGCTTGTAGTTGATATACAAGTTCTTGTACTTGATATACTTGACACAGTTTATGGTTGAAGTACAAGTTCATGTTCTTAATGTACAAGTTCTTATAATATTTGACGTACAAGTCTTTATATTTGAGGTACAAGTCCTTATGCTTGATACATATACTTGATTAATATAAAATTTCTTATACTTGATGCACAAGTCCTTATACTTTGTACAGTTGATATAGTCCTTGTAGCGATACACACAATACATAAGTTTCTTATATATGTTGTACAAGTCCTTGTACTTGGTACAGTTCATAGTTCTTGTAATGATACACATAATGTACAAGTTTCTTATACTTGATGTACAAGCCCTTATACTCGGTACAACTGGTAGCCCTTACAACGGTACACTTAATATACTAGTCTTTAAACTCGATGAGATCGATATACAGTTTTTGTACTTGATACAGTGAACGCTGAAACTCCTATACTAGGCATAATGGTAGATAATTGTCATACAAGTTCTTACGCTTGGTTTGATGCAACTTATAGTTGACATACAACCCTAACATGTTTTCGGGAACAAACTGTACCTGAAATAGTTGAGGAATAACGCAGCTAATGATCTCAACGATGAACGATAGAACCAGCGAAGAACTATAACGTTCGGAAAATACCTAAGAACCTACGACCCAGACGGATATGGACATGATCGATACTCTATTAAAAATGAAGAGAACCGATCCGGATGCGACGCTCGGAACTGGCTATATCGCGGCGCAAAAGGAGAATTTGTTCAGAGGAAAATCTCTGTGGTTCGGATGACGGAGGCTCGGCGAAACGAGATCAGTAACGGGCCAGCGGCAGTTCCCAAGGCTCGAGGAAAGCCTCGCATGCATCGGGAAATGCGACTTATAGATAATACGTAATACACCGTACCGTTCCAACCGGTACTTTAACTCGCGACTCGTTTCGAACCCGCGTTTCCCGCCTCCCGGGGAGCAACGAGTTATTTTCTCGATTTTTAACCGTCGACCAGGGCTTCCGAACCTACTCGGCGGACCTGCACTGAAACGTTTTCAGCAGGATCGCTGTACCGGTCTTGGCGCGTCCACTTTCTTATTAATTATTCTTTTTCTCAATCTATCCTATATATTTAAATCGTCCCAGTGGCAAAAAATGTACGAAATAAAATGAGGATGCCTGATACGAGACAAGGCTAACTTTAAAGTGCTGTAACTTTGTGGAAAAAAATCGCAGCCTAGTTTCTCTTGTTTTAAAATAAATGGGAAAGATCAAATTTTATTTAGCTATGAACTGCGTCGCGGAAAAAAATTTTACAAAGTCCGTGGAGTTCGTAGAAATCGGCATTTTTCTATACGACAAACATGGTTTATCATCTAAAGGTTTGCAGTGACAACAGTGCGTCGGACTTAAAATTTGGAAAGACTGTCTTAAAGTAGAGATTTGGAGCTTTAATTTAAACGAATCTTCATTATTCTATGATGATTCCTCGCGGAGTTACGGTTTGTCAAAGTTAGCCAATTTTTATCGAAAATCTTCCTACGTTATAATTTCGTCGTGCAGTTTATTTCGGAAATAATCGGATTACGGCGACTCGAGTTTTACTTAGCGGCGGAGGGGACAATTGGCAATCGGCCGAAATTTTCGCGGGAGAATAGAGGAAGAAAGTCGGGCATGGGATTTCCTCGGAATCAGTGGAAGAGGTCGAGCTGACGGATACCTCGGCAAAAATAGCGGCGACCTCGCATAGACGCGACTCTAGACGCGAGGATAGACGATAGGAATCCGAGTTCCTCCGTAACGCGTTCTCAACAGAATCGATATAAATAAGAGCGGGCACCGAATTAACGCGGCGCGCTTGTCGATGAAATTTTCGGTGAACTCGCGGGACGACGTCGGCGTCGACGACGATTGTTACGCAACCTGTAAAAATCGACGGTGCCATCGGGCTCGATTCGATCCGGCCTGATTTCACTTCCGCCGATTTTACCAGACCGAATTTGAGCGGCGATCATTCCGCAGTTAACGATTAAACAGAATTTGCAATTTTTTTGCACGAGCTGAATACGCCCGACAGTTTTATAGTATTTTACAAAGTCGAGCTTACGTCACTGCCGCTCGAAAACGTTTTTCGCAGTTTATTTCAACGTTATGTACGCGGCCGGAATTAAGTTTTGGCCGCAAGCAGATCTCGATAATGCAACCTTGTGTGCTATGGAAGTATTTTTATCGTTTTGGAAACGCGGGACAAGTGGGGCGGTTGCAATCATGTTTAATTGATTGTACTGCTAATGTTATCAATTTTCCGGCAATATTTATGCCCGCTTCAAGTGCACTTAATGGTACAACACTGCGCTGGATAAAAAGTTTTTTCCGCGTTCAGAAAACCAGAAATGATTATGGAGGCTAGAAGTTAGAACAATCTACTAGCCGAGCATTGTTGTTCCGAACTTCGTTCGTAATTGACTGTACAACAGGTTTGCAAATTTCATGAATAAAATCGAAGTTGTTCTCCAGCAGAGCTAACGGCGCAACATTCTGCACAGTATGAAATTGTTTCAAACAAGTTTGAAATTAATCGAAAAATCGAACGCGAGTTCGATCAATGGTTATCCAGTAGAAATTACAAATGTGATAGAGCAAACCTATTTGATTTTTAACTAGAGTCAACGATGCAGCATTGTGCGGGATAAAAAATTGTCTTCATGTTCCAAAAACATTATTAAATCGTACTATTTCAAGCAACAACGTTGAAACAATTCAGAAACCAAACATGGCTTCATTAAAAATATGTTAGATAATCCGGTTATTAACTACGTTAAATATTGTAACATTGTTGCAATGAAACTAATATTAAAATTGCTCTATTTAAGAACGAATATACAACAAACACGCTAAGTTACATAAATAAAACGTATCCTGCCACAAAGTGTACCTTACGTCGCAACATTACGTGCAATGGAAAATATCTAAAGGAATACTATAAGCTTGTGAAGCACGAACTAGAATAACCAGAATATAGTTAAGATTAATTACAAAGGATAATGGCGTACATTTATTTACAAAAGCGGCAACAGAACGTTGTAGCAAGTCGTTTCGAAACCGTTCTTTTTCCCTCCCACCCTTCTGGCCCCCTGTTTCTGTCACTGTTACTCTATCGCGCTCCCAGTTCCCCGCTCTTTCTTGGCCTTTCTTTCTGCGGTCTCCCGCGATTTCTAATTGGGCAACGCAATTTCCTTCCTTCGGCTCGCAGGAGGAATTCCGCGATTGCGCCAACGCCGACGTGGATTACTAAACTTCGCTCTCCTTGTCTCTCTTGGATCCTTCCTGTCTCATACGTCCCTTCGTCTGCAACTGATTGCGATTAGGCAAAACGGAATCTTCCAATGCCCTTTACAATTTCGCAGCATCGTATTCTAATAAGACAGGCTTCGCATTACTTATCTAAGTTGTAAGAGACAAAATTCTGATCCTAATTTTCTACGAATCTGTCTCTCTTGACTTGCAAACATATATACGAGAGAACAAAATTGAAAATATGTACAATTGTGCATCATTAAGTTTAGGTAACTTCGCTCGCATAATTTACAGTGTTTGTTACGGGATATATGTTAGATGCTGGAGGAACAATCGATCAGAACAATTACTACAGGAAACGCGTCTGTACGATGGAAGGTGTGCTATAGTGACATGAGCTGGTCCAGTGTATAGGCTACCTTGAAACCCGCTAGTTTCCTCTTTCTCCTCTCGTTCTAAATCCTCGTTCACCCGCTCTCTCTCTCTCTCTCTCTCTCTCTCTCTCTCTCTCTCTCCTTCTCTCCCTTCTGTATTCTCAGAAGCTATTACGCCACTACACGTAGCATCTCACACATTTTATTGTATTATTCATAATAAATCAGTTATAATATCCGAGATGGTCAATTGATCATGACAAGACTAAATGTAGACAGAGCATCTGCAATCTTAAGTTGAAATGGAGCCGCTATTCAATGGTAAAAATGAAAAGGTCGGGTCAAGCAATTTGTTCCCAAAAACAGACATAATATTTAATTGGACCTAGCAAAGTAGAGATTAGATAAAGCAATGCCAATCAAGAATTAAAAACTGCTATCTTAATCTAAGAATTACATAGAAAAATTAAGAGTCCAGAAAAGTTACAATTATTGCTCTAAAGCTGAGTCATTAATTAATTCACCCTAGCAAGTTACACCCTGGACGTAGCAATTTCAATTCAAAATTAAAAATTGCTACTTCGACTTAAGAATAAGATTGGAAAGCTATTAAAGTCTGAAGCAATCAACGCCGAAATGCTGACGTTCTGTGAACAAAAATGATTGGGAACAGTTATCCAGAGAAAAGAGCGGAAGAGCACCCGAAGAAGAAGGATGGAAGAGAAGGCGCGGAGAGCAGGGAGACGTAAGAGAGATGAGGAACGATCGAAAGAAGCAACCGGACACGCCGGTGAAGAAAAAGGAGAAGAACCGCGCGATAAAGGCTCGGAATCAAAACAAGTAACATGAACGAGAGGTGCTGGAGAGGAAGAGAGATAGATAAAGAGGCGAAGGTAGATGGAGAAAGAGAAGCAGAGAAAGAGGAAGGTAAGAGGGAAGGGACCAGTTCAGGGGCGGAGGAGGGGGGCTCGGAGTCATTTCAGCCGTCCTCCCGGATGTGCAGCATCATTACACGGCATTCTTCGAGGCTGCAGGATCTCCCTTTCTTTCTTCCTTCGACCGATGCGTTGACGTAACCGCGACAAAACGGAATCCTACTCGGGTTTGAGATTGGAACAATCGTCTGACCGTCCGGCCTACCCTCTCCTATCCGTACTACGACTCCTTTTCCACTAAAACCACACCTATCTTAGATACATTCATGATGAAAGAGTGTAAAGGTCATTAGGAAGGACTCAGAATCGTGTACGATGAAACTGGATCGGAACTAATGAGACTACAGGTCAGGTCAGGGTACTATGGACCCTCTATTATCCGAACGATCTTCAGTAGAGCTTGAGGTGTTTTAAGTAGAGCGATAACGAGACTATCTAATGTTCAGTTAAGAGGACCAGACGTTAGAATTAGTAAGTGCTACAGATGCTATATAACAGTTTAGACCCTTTACTATTTGGCCAATGAGTTTATCTTCGTTAGAGCTTCGTATGTTTTAAGTAGGATGATAATGAAACTATTGTATGTTCACCTTAATAGTCTAGAGATTGCAGGTACTATTTAAATCACCTCTAATATCCTTACCCATGACTTCTCTTGCATTAGATCTACCCTTATATACTACATTTTATCACTTTTGTTAGCTTGATAATTGGAGTGATCGTTATGCAAATTCCTATTAGCATATTCATTGTGAAAGTAAAATAAAGATGGCATTAGTCATTGGTTTACACCTTTTCTTACGTTCTCAAAATCTACATAACGATAACGAAGCAATTTAAAATTCATTTCTATTATCCGAACCTGTACACGACAAGAACAGTATAGGATAGTTTCGACTCCTTATTTTCTCTGGTCAAGAATATCTACTATGTCAGCCGGAATATTTTCAAATTTTGGGACACGTGAGCGTACATTTTGAAGATCTACAGGCCAAAAGGTCGAAGCCACTGTTATTGGTGGACCGGATTTTCCGGAGGCTGTCAGCCAGCGAAAAGGTTTCCGAGGAGGCGTAACATTAATCATGGGACAGGTATGTGGCAGGTCCCGAGATCTTTTTTTCCTTCTCCTAAAAGAACGATGATCCACAATGGACCCCGGTATCCACCCTGCTTACGCTCACGTCCGATCAATCGAAGAAAGGACCCTTCAGAGAAGTTACCAGCACCTTTCTACCCTCCTCGGGGACCTATTAAATCTCCGATTCGAAATTCCAAAGGAACTTCTTCCTCGCCCCGCTACCGCCGACCATAGTTTCCTAAAAAAGAATACTGCATGTATCAGATATACGAAATCACTAGACTAGAAACGAAATAACTGTCGCCCAGTTCAACAAATGCTAAAATAATATCGTAAAAATTAATATTAAAATTGATAATTAAATTACTGTCACCTTAATTCCAATAACGAATAAATAAATACATAATACAGAAATAAATAAACGAGCGAAGTAATTGAATGATAACGAAATATACGATTACTTTGAGATGCCACAAGATTTTACGAGCAGCCATATTGAGATTTCCAAAGATATTTTGCGATCACGACCGGAGATTAAATTTCTGATATTTTAATCGAGCTGTTGTTATTAAGTTAATATTGATGATGCACGACGAGGGTGATTTGATTGACGAGTGGGCCCCGGAGCCCGTTCGTTTTTTCCACGGTTGGTTTACTTTTTCTTTCTCCTCCTTTTTTTTAGCAGGACGAATTCTTTGAAAAGGAAAGAAGAAGGCATAAGAATCGGTGGTACTCATAAGCCAGCCAGGATATAACAGGTAAAACAGGTTTGTGGGCGTCCAGAAACGTGGGCTACCTGCATTGCTTCTCGGAGGGGTCCTTCTTCAAACCCGGCTGCCAATTCTTGCGGAAGAAAACCGAGAAAAGGGGAGAACAGGCGCGCCTATGCACCTGTTCGTTAAGTAACCGTGATTAACGTATCTGTGACGTGGCTATCTCGCCCGGTCTTCCAACGAATCCTACGAAAACTATCGCTGAGGTGTTTATTGTTTGATTAATTACCCTGTATTACTTGAAATATCCATATATGAAGAGAGAAAGAGAGAGAGAGAGAGAGAGAGAGATTTAAATGCGAGGTTGGCTATCGAGATTCGAAATCATGTGAAGTGATCGAGAGGAGTAATCGATTCATACAATTGTGATAAGGTGATAGGTGTCAAGTGTTGGCATATCGATGACCTTCAGAAAATACTCTCAAGTCGTAACCTCTAATTATACTCGGCCCTGGGCACATTTCAAATCACACTATTTGAAATATCATTTCAAATAATACGTTATTTTATTTTACAGCTATTTCTAGGCCTATGATCCTTTATGAAATAACGCTATATGAAATACTACTTCAAATAACTTGTTGTTTCATTTTATAATTATTTGAAATAATTACTCGAAATAATTATTCGGAATAATTATTGTAAATAATTATTGGAAACAATTATGAAGTTAAAAATAACGGCCGCAACTGACAATCTGCTTTAAATGCTTTGAATAAGTGCTGCGAAGATCTTATAAAATGAGATCTTTCTGTCCCTTATTATTTCCAACATTGTTTCCATCGGCCAGTTTGAAATAAAGGCACAGCGAAATAATGTATTATTCGAAATCGCTTTATCTGGAACGAATCGATATATTATTTTTATCTTGAAATAACAGCACGATCAATTATTTCAAATAATTATCTTTTATTTTTATTTCGAATAAAATTTGCCGTCGCCGTGCTTTCGACCGAACGTCTGCGCACGTGTGTTGCGCAATATGCATAAACCTGAATTTCCTTAACCCCAAATTGTCGATTTGTTTTATCAATATTAAATTCTGACCTGCGCCTCCTGAAAAAAATACACTATACATCTTGACTACTCTAAGAATGTTTCTTTAACCATAATTGAAGCTTCGCCAACCTTTTATCGAACGTAAAAAAATTAAAAATTGCTATGCATAACCTCTGCGGTTACAAAAGGGCCAGACGCGATCGCAAAGTTCCGCATAGAAAATAAGTTCGGGACTCGATGGCATGGATACTTACGTATATCTATACGTAATTTCGATTTAAACGGTGTAGCAAAGCATTGACAATACGTTTTGTACGTAAACGCATCCCGCGCTGGAGACGTAGGTTAAAAAATCGATTGAAAGGTAGTATGAATCAATATTTACTCACCGTTCGGCGATTCTTCTTTCGGAACGTCAGGGACCGGTCGAAGATGCACAAACTGTCCAAAAGACGACCTCAAACTGATTCAACATCGTCACAAGAATTCTGTAACTGACAACAAAGCGATATAGCACGACTAACGATCGGCCATTGACTTGCATTGACTTCTGGGAGGGGGTGGGTCATCTTCGATCTCTCGTTTCAGATCTCGTTCGATCTTTTATAATTGATCGTTTTCTACAGATTCTTTGGTTATGAACGCTTACTTAATGAAATGAATGATGCTTAAACAAACACCTCACATAAATTTCTAGCCCATCTCGCAAAAGTCAATACAAGTTTTAATAAACGGTTTACCTAATTATCAATGAAACAGGTGTTTGCCCGTATGAATAAATTAATCAAATGAAATGACTCAAATTAGATTAATTCAGGCGAAGAAAGGCAGTCGTCTGAAAAGTGGTATAAACATCGATAATTCTTGAGATCGAAATTACACATACATTGGAGAGCAATATGGAGGTATCGATCGAGGTCCCGCCGGGATCGATCAAACCGAAAATTCTTGGATCGGGATCACGGTACGCCGTGGTCGTCGTCGGCGGTGGGATTACGAGGAAGTCAGAAGGAAGTCGGTGAAGGCCCCACCATTTTCCCCGGCATTTCCCACTCGATTACAACGCTTCGATTATTTCCGTTCGCGCCATGCCGCGCGCCGCGCCGGTGTCCGTCTGTCCTCGTTCGCCGCTCGGCGTTCGTCGCGTCTCGCCGGTCCATTTGTCTCCGTTCGGCGGCGCATGCGCAGACCATTAATTCTCCTCCGATCCGTTGGTGGGGGGGGCGTGGCGGCAAGCATCCAGCGGCGGTACGCGGCTCGCGGCTCAGTCGCTCGGCAGCCTCGACACCGAACGGACGCGCGACCGATCGAGCCGAAGTCGCGTCTAAAGGTGAAAGGAAAGAATAGAGAAAGATACACAACATCATACATCGTACATACGTATATGCATATGCATATACACGTACATATATATCACAGTTTTATTCGTGTGCGTCCTCGAGACTGGAAAATCGGAGTGGTGTGTGTGGCTCTCTGGTGATACACACTCGGGTCGATACGATTTAAGAGGATATTCCGATATACGGATATCTCGCGCGCGCGCTGCCAGGAACGTTCCGAGACATATCGGATGGCATTTTCTGTACGTATACGGGATTGTGCACACCGTCGTTAGTGGATCAGATGGGATTTATGCGCGGATAAGGGAGAGAGACAGAGGCGGAAGGAACACGACACACGTGCGCGTGGTCGGCGGCGACGAGATACCTGTGGATGCCAGGCAACAGCGACGCATTAGGGCGCGGATTTCTGCCCGATGACCGCCGACGGCACTCGCATAAACTCGCCAGCCGATCCTCCGCACTGATATTACGCCGCGTCAGACGGTTCAGCCCGTGATCGAGGTAACGATCTATTCTCTCCTTTACTTCCTCGAGCGGTTTTATCGCTCGAGTGGCCCGACACCGATTTTCAACGCGTAAATACCGCGACGATTCCGATAGCGCTTATCTGGCCGAACTTCTTGGCCGTGCATGACTCTACGGAAACTTCACTCGGTCCGGTGTTTTTCGGGCACTCGCGACGGCGGGAGGAGATAAGGTGGAAGAGGAGGAGGAGGAGGAGGAGATGGTGGCGATGGTTACCGTTTCAGGTGGCCTTTGTTTGACCCACGTGCGTCTTTCCGCGATCGACAACCTGTCCGTGGGATAGGAAATTGCAGGTTACGTTCGTGTTCCTAGCTTAGCTGGTTTCGGAGATTGTGTTTTGATTCGAGTGGTGGGCTGCGGTCGAGTCAGGTGTCTCTGGCAGGAACTTTTTTTTACCGATTTCGTTTGTCAGTTAGTCACCAGTAGATACATTATCTAACAGAGATATTGCCGATAGCGAGAAATTGCGTTTTTCTTACCGGCGGGAAATGTTACACGTGTGCGAATTTTTCTGGAGAATCTGCTTCCAGAGACTTGACTCACGTTCTCGTTATGAATGAATACTATCGCACGGTGAAATTAATCGAACCTTTATTAATTATAGTATTTAAGGATCGTGTATTGTATTACGATAAGATTGTTTATATTATGGAGTCACACCTGGAATCGATAACATAACCGCGAAACTATAGATAGACGGCGATTTGAAATCGGCCGTCGGGAACAGGAAAAATGATTTCAACCGAGAAATTAAACGGCGTTTCGTTTTTCGTATCACGTTTCTTTTTTTTTTTATCTCATACCCGGAATCGCCGTGGAATGGTCATCTGTTTACCACGCTCCGGTGATGTTATCCTTGTTGCTCCGCTGTCTGTGCTGCTTTATATGCTTCCTTCGTTTTCCGGAAGTGGTAATAACACGTAAGAGACTGTACAAAGAAAACGCAAGGTAAACACGCGCCAAAGGACGCAATTATAAGTCGCTCCAAACGTTGCCGAGACAAAACGATGAGCCTGTTCAATCGAACCGAGGGAGATTCGCAAAAAATACACGATCATAGTTGTAACCGCGAGAAATTCTTATCTACAGCGGGCGCGCAATTCAAACGGGAGCGCGCGGTAAATAAACTCGTACGTCGCGTTCTCGTCTTAGCCGCATTTTTCATGCTACTCCTTATTTTTCTTTATATGCATTGTATACTGTATACATCTGATAGGTTACTTTCGCAGATTTCACGCGATTAGTCCTTGCTGTCCCCATAATCGATGTAAAAGCAATATTGCTTTTATATAAAACCACTCTCGAGAACGTCGACGACCGTCGATATTTTTCTTGAAAAATTCTAATCTCGGGAAGCTGTTGTATCTCGCGTGCTCGAGGAAATTAATCGCTTGGAATCTCGCCTTTTTTTTCTATTTTAGTAGCCGGATAACGAAAAATATTGCGAGAAAGAAAAAATCGTAGTCGAGCCGCGCAGAGGAAACAGGTTCGCGATGAATCAATGTTACAGGAAAATCCTATTGTCGCGTTCCTGGATAATCGTCGAGGAAAACCGGCTTTTCCGAGAAATTTTTCAATGCGATCGCCGGCGCTGTTTTACCGACCGAATTGACGTATGTATCCAGGTTTCTCGGCAGGAAAACCTATTCCAGCAACAATGCTCGTCGGAATTTTCGCAGAGAACGAAGCGTATATCGTTTCAAAAAAGTTGCTGCAGCCTCGCGAATCTAAATGCAGAGCAGCCCTTTAGCGAGGACTAATAAATCTATCGTCGCTATTCATAGCCAGTTATAATAGCCGGCACTATTTCCGTAATTACGTTGCGATATAGTTTAAATAAAAAGTAACCCCGTGACCTTTCGCACCATGAAAATGACGTAGGCCGGCATGAAAACAATTATGGACATCGACGATCTGATGTGCATTTTACACAACTGGTTTCTGATTTTTTCTTATACAATTCCAGATATGATAAAAATGTTTTTGTCAGAAATTTTGCTTCATTCAAACGTGCGTTAGAATAAGAATCGTAGGAAGTTTAAATCAATGCAATCTTGCCGTTGTTATAAAACAATATTCTTGTTTAGAGATTGGTAGCTCTGGCGTTAAAATCGATACTGATTTTGTGAGAAAAAATAGTGCACGCTCGCAGACTCGATTAGCTCGGAAACACTGTGCGTTCTAGGAAATCGTATTGCACCACATTCCCCACTCAGTTTTTCGCGCAGTCTCGGCCTGCGGCGTTCGTTTCAGCCTAACGAATACCGTTTGTCGTTTTACACCCGGTACGTGGGTGTCCCGCAAGAAAAAATTAACCTCTCGGCCCTGTATCACTCAATTTCTAACTGTACGAGGAATTTCTATGGTCCCCCACCGCCGTCGTCAGCCTCTTTCTCCCACACGATGCCGCGCGTAGGCGCGGACACGTGTGTGCACGCACTAAACGCGTACACGCACACAGGCGTGCGCGCGAGCGCGAACGAGCGACGACCAAGCGGACCGACTGTTGCTTACGCTCCTTGATCGTTATTCAGGAAGTTGCACGTTATCATTTACATAACACGTGAGCCCGAACAAAATCATGCATAATTCCTTCCTTCTTAGCGCGGCCGTGTTACCGTTTTTCTCTCTCTCTCTTTCTCTTTCCCTCTCCTTCTCTCTCCCTCTCTCTCTTCTCTCTTCCCATTTTTTCTTTTGGTTTGTTTCCACTCCGCGGAGAAAAACGGAATTTTTCACCATCGACTCGTGAAACTTGTTGTTCCAGCTCGCGCCACCGGCCTTTCTCGAAAAACAACACAGAAGTATCTTTCGTTCGTTGCCATTTTCTTCGGAAATCAATTTCAAATTAAATAATAACGGAGGGATAATGTAATTAACTTAATCTTTATCGCTGAGATTTATTGGAGGAGGCAGTATATTTTTCAGAATAAATTCTCAGTTCGAGGGAAATTTTCAACGAAATGTGATTGTAAATAAATGGTGAATATATAGTTAATAAATGGTAAAAGAATATAGTAAATAAATAGAAAATGATTGGCGAAGCTGGCGTTAATTCGCGGGAGTCGATCACGTTAATTCAGAGGCGAGAAGTTTCAGATTATTCTTCTCCTCCCCCACGTTTTCTACGGCAGCAGAAAGGGTGGGGGATGGGCTGATAAGAGCTCGAACGAAGTGGAAGGAACAGGAAGTGGGTGTTGCGTGGCGGGAGGGAGAAGAAAGCCTTTCGAAACATAATTCCGGCCGGAAGAGACGGGAACCCGGAAGCAAGGGAGGAAGCACTACGCTCTCAGAATGCCGACGGGGGTGGAAAATTGTGTTCGGAGCCCTCCGGGGAAAAGTCGATCGATCGTTAAGATCGCAGACGAGGTGTCGACGTCGAACCACCTGCGAATTTCGCCGCCGACACTCCCTCACAGTTTTCTGTCGGCTCTCTCTCTTTCTCTCTTTCTTTCTTTCTTTCTTTCTCTCTCCGCTCGACTGTTCTCGCGAGCATCGTTCTGAAATTTTTGCTAAAAGTTTTACAAACATTTCGACTGCGAAAAAGGAAAAAGAATTCCGCTCGATCAGTTTCTAGAACGAAGGGAATAACGAGACGCGTAAATGAATCCGCTTATCGAGATTTTATAACACATGGAATATTTGTCGTTATCGCTGTTTGACCGACTTAGATGAAAACGTAGAAGAATGCTATTATATTTTTTGTTCGGCAATGCAGTCGCTTTTTTGTGTTTTCTCCTTTACAAGGACGGGAATAGAGTCTGCGAAAAAAACTGCTCAACATCGATATGAATTATTACTTACCGTCGTTCGTACAATTACATAAAACAAATTCGTATCCGCACTCCAAACATTAGTCTTCTTAATCATTCCCAAACATCCACGGTATTCCTCAACGAGATCCGTGTTTCCAAGAAAATCGCGAAACTTATCTCTGTTTGCTCCGCCAACGATTTACGCAATACTTTGTTTACCCGGACACCCTAATTTCGATCACGTAATTGCTGCGAAAAATATTCGTTAGACTTAGATAGACACTACTAAAGAAATTATTTGCTGGCTATCGTCTACAATTTTTGCTATCTAAAAATCTTTCAGTAGAAATCATTTGCTAGGATTTGTATAATAAAATAGATATTATTTACTAAAAATCATTTCTTAAAAAGAATCGTCAGAAATTCACTTTTTAGAAATTGTTGCCCGATATTTTACTGAACACGTTTGCCAAAAACGGTTCACATTGACAACATTATCCAAAAATGTTTGGCAATAGTTTCCAAAAATGTTTACTGGAAGCGTTTAGCGAAAACGTTGGCCGAAAACCCGTTGATCCGGGTCCAGTAAATTTTTCGAACCAAAATGTCGGCACGACCGAGCCACCCCCACCCTCCCCCGGCCGTGGAACCGGTCCGAATCGAAACCGGAAGCGCGGACCTTGGACTCGTCTCTTTTTCGTCGTCTTTCTTCATTCTTTCGAGAGAAGCGCCTCGATTCGATCTTCTTCCCTCCGTCCCTTCCCCCGCTCTTTCTCGCTCCCTCCTCGTTGGACCGGCGTCCCTCCGGCTTCCTTTTCCCTTTCCTCCGGTTCCCGGTAAGCCGTCTCATGGATAGATGGTCCTTCCCTTTCCCGTTCGACCGGTTAATTCCGAGAGGGAGCAAAAGGAAGCAGACGCTCGCGATAGATGGCATCCGGTTCCCCTCTTTCGAGGAAAACCCGAGGAGGAAGTCGCGTTTAAAATACCTTCCAACGGCGACGTATCCGACCAGTCCCTGTTCCTCTCCCTTCATCCTTCAGGACTTCGTCCTTTGTCTCCCGAACGCCCTTACACCGCCCGCGCCATTTTCGTTCCCGATACGCGACTCTGCGGAGATCGTTCGGACCCGATGGGCACCATAGGGGGGGGGGGGGGGAGATCGAGCGCGTTAACGGGCCCGGTGAGACGCAAAGGGGACAATCGGACCAAATCGAAGAATTTACGTATTTTTAATCGTGTATTTTAATCGCGAGAACTGTACACTCGATGGAAACGTCTCTTTCCGCTTTTAGCGTAATTAATTGAAAATAATTTAACAGTGTCCTTAAATTCATTTAATTTTGTATTTGATACGTTTATTTGAGTTTTCTATTTGACTTGTTCGTCTCATTATTCGACCTATTCATTTGTGTTATAAGTGCATACAAGAAAAGTAGCATAAACACCTGTCGTATCAAATCAATTTCACGATTAATTATTTAACGATGATATGATTGCCCAGGTTAGCGGACAGCGAAGATGCAATTGTTCCTTTAACGTATCTTATTTTGAATATTCTGGACGTCCCTATCGACGTATCGATGAATAATGCATGGATTTTTTCATAGCGTTGTTAAGGAATTTAAAGTACAAGTGTCGCGGGACAGATAAAAATTCGTGAATATATTATAATATACAATCGGCTATGAAACACATTTCGCAGACTGCTCGAGACGCGCGTCACTCCTCTTCGGTATGTCACCGTACTTGATACCTTCAACCCTTCGCAGTAGTGCGACGACTATGAAGTGCCACAAAAATTATTGTTACGTCGCAAAATAATTGTCGCATTATAATGTTCATTTACATCGAACCGTTTGCCGTACTTTGACGAGTCTGACAGCTAATGGAGATTTCCAAGAAGAACTTGCTAAGTGTGAATATTATTCCGCTCTTTTAAATCCGAAATAAAATTCTGCTCTCTTGTCATTAATATTTAAACAGTCAACTAGATGCAGCCTCAGGATAAAAATAAATTTCCCTCCTCCTTAAAAATCATTGCAATCGAAAAACTTCTGCTCATCGCGACTGTGAAAACAATGGCACGACAAGTGGTTAAAGGTAATTGCAAAAGGGGTAACTGTTGCATGAATTACAAGACTCGGTTTTATATGATTAAACCGCACTAATGCATATACAATGGATATCGAAATAATAATAAATAATAAAATGGAAGACTATCTTTGATTTAGAGTTAAAATGCCTTCGCGTACAAAGGATTAACGATGTCTAGTTACGTTTCGCTAGTCGGTCGACTCATCTGGTCGCAACTGTGTCATCGAAAAATCCTCTCGTGCTGTTACGGAGCAGTAAACGTTGTTTCTGTTCAATGGAATCGGTTTGTTGATCAATTAAAACGGGTGCGTCGATGGCACCCGACGCTTTTGACATCGCGATCACGGTGTCGCCGCGAGACAGCGGTGGGTTTGGCAGGTATCGAGCGGCTGGCAAGTCTGTGTTTATAAATACGGGATGGAGGAAGTACCGCAATAATACCAACGGCTAGAGCCGATCGTTATTACCGCAATATCGAGCCGCCAAAACCGACGAGTGTTGCGAGAGAGAGAGCGAGAGGACGAGAGAGGGTGGTAGAGAGAACACCGCGAGAAGCTTTATTTGCTCATTACGAAAATAATCCGCGCGACTGCCATCCGAATTTTCGGAAGCAATGCCACTAATTTTGGAGCCGGCGGCGTCAATTAAAATGTTCGAGTCGTCGCGGTTCAATTATTTTAAGCTCGCCTCGCGAACATTTTGCTACGAAGCTCGAAATATCTTTTCTCGCTGGTCGATTTTTCCCGACACTTTCGCCCGTGCTGCTGCAACCAGGTATGTCACTCCGTCGTGAAGAAGTCGAGATCGAAGACGTTCTACAAAGACGTCAACTGCATATCCGTGACAAATTAATCTATTACGAAACGAAATTCTCAACTCCGCGATCTCTTGACCACTAAACCGCGACGTCGTTCGCAGTGCAACTTCAGCGATTTTTTCGCAGATGTGTTCTCTAGCGCGAAGCGAGTTTTTCTTTAGTTTCGATATTTTTCTGCGACACGTGTTACAGTCACGTTTACTAGGTTTATTTATACGCGATCCAACAACATTGGCAAATTTGTTGGGTTTTAAGAAATTCAATACTGTGCCGTCGGCTACTGCGAGACATAAGCAGGATATTCCAGAATAAAAATCGTCGTCGTCTCTCGTGTCGGACAAAAATTAAATCAACGTCTATATGAAATTAGTATAGTGCATTATTTATTTTTCAATGAAATTAGTATAGTGCATTATTTATTTTTCAATGAAATTAGTATAGTGCATTATTTATTTTTCAAATGTCCCAATATTAAATTACAACAACGAGATGCCTCATTGACGATTTAAAAATATAAAACAGCTGCATTTAGTGTTCCGTAAAGCCAGCGTTGAACACTATAAGTCCGTTGTCCGGCTTAGACCGAGGAAGGCGACGATAGGGGGGAGGGGGGAGGGGTCGAAGGATGGATGAGAATCTCTGCGGAGGCACAAAGAGAGCATCGGGACCTCGAATTCACGTGCGTGCAACTAACGCCGACCGGAAGTCGATAAAAAGGCTGCTTCACCCTCGTCACTCGGCAGCGGCTCCTCCTCATGGGAACCAGCCTCTCTTCCGTCTCCCTTCGTTCCTCTCTCGTTTCTTGTCTCGTCTTTCCTCCACCTCCCTCCGCCGCCTCCTCCTCCGCATCCCTCTCAGCCCGCCCTCGGCTCGGGAGAAAAGGCTTCTTTCAAGTGGCCCAGTAAACTTGAAAACCATCCTACGAAGATGCACTTTGCTCTCCAAAGGTGTTTCTTTATACCGAGAGATGTCTGCGAGACAGTGAACGCTTGCCTGTTACCCCTCCTCATAGTTTATTTTGCCTATGGCGTCCGGCCACAGTGTAACGAATACATTGGGTAAGAAAAGAACGATTTTATTTCAATCCCATCTGTATTCGATGCGTTTAATTCTGTTTTTTCTTAACATTATTTCTGATATAATCTTTTACATACGTAATTGAGTAATGTATCGACGAATGATATAGCGATCGAGAAATATATACATGTAGATGTTTGAATATATTTGAACGCAAATAAATGACTAAGGGAGAAGGAGAATTTGTAGCAAATTATATTTAAATAAAATTACAATATGTGCAACGAATTTTCTAACATGTATGCGACAAAAAGTTACACGTGCAACAAATGTCGTGTAACAGCAATAACAGGTAGCATTCACTGTACTAGTTTCGATGGCCATCGAATTCTTTATTCTATTATTACGTTTGCCGTTTCAGATAACAAAATTACAGGAAATAAAGTTGGAATACCGAGCTCTAGATAAGCGTCGTTTAAGTGTCAATTAGTTAGCACGTATATTTTTTAACTGAATTCCAATCGAAATGGCTGCGAACGGTTCTTCTCTTGTTCCAGTGGCATTATGAATACTTACTCTTATCTATAAATTTTGCAAAATATAGTAGCACTGAATTAATCTGAATAGAATTAATTTCGTAGAATATTTCCAAGAATATATCGTGGACCTTCGTAGATTTTTAGATGCGGTAAAATTTCGTCCACAAAATCGAAATATTCGATCGAGTCGATCGGTCGATTTCCCGAGCGCACCGGGTATGTGCGCGTGGCCGTGCAGCGATCGAGGGTACGCCAGAGGGCGGAGAATAGTGACCACGTGTGTTAGCCAACTGATAAACCTCTGTTCGACGACGTGTCACTGACCCTCTCCCGTCCGCTCTATCGGCTCGTACGTGTCATATTTTTCTGAGGTTGCTACGACAATTTTTTCACCGCGCTTTTCCTCTTGTTAACTTCTCGCCGGAAACTTTAACGAGGCTCTCCGCTGACTTCGCACTTCGAGTTCACTTTCTCGGGCTGGAAAACTGTTTAAAATTTCCCAGCGAACTACTCCCGACGTTCTATATATCTACGAATTTTTAAACCGAGAAAAAAAAATCGAGCTCGACCACGCCGTGAACTTGATAAGCGCTCGCCACACATTGTTGGCCCCACTTTGGAAATTTTTTGCAACGAAACTGTGAGACTGATTATTATCGAACTCGAACGTAAATTTGAGCCTTTCATTGGACTACGTTCATAAATTTTCTGATCCTCGGAAACTCGAAATTCTGATTGCTGCAATGTCGAATAGAGCGCATTATGGAAGCTACGAAACACTCGTGCTTCGAAAGTAATCTTTCGGAATTCTGACTGTAATCTTATAATGCCATTGTCCGCCATTATCACGAGGAAAGTATCAGCTGATTTCTTCGGAATAAAGTCAGTTATCCTTAATTACGATAACACAGAGGCGTCAAGCTACTGACTGCTATCTGGCCACGATGGCGACAAGTCCAGAAGGGTACCAGCAAATGGACGTTGATTTGCTTCGTGCGCTTCGCCCCAGCCCCTCTCCCTCCCGCTGTCTCTCTCTCTCTCTCTCTCTCTCTCTCCTCGCTCTCCTCTCTTTTTCTCTCTTTCGTAAAGGAGAACGAGAAAGCACTTCCTTGTGAGTTGGCGAGAGCGTGACGTAAGCGGACGCGCGAGCATCGGGTTCACCGACCAACTCAAGGTCGCGGAAACCTGACTTTTCCTTTTTCTCTCTGTGACGTATCTTCGGTTTTGCCATCCTCTATTTTTTTGGCACGTTCGAAAACTATCCACCTCGATTAATCGAGCAGGCAACAGGCCATAAGTCCAATCATGCATCGTCAAAATTAGCCAAGCCATTGTTCTCGAGAAAATATACTGCTCAGAAATTGGCCAACTTTGACCATCGATAACTCCGCGAAAAATCATCGCAGAATGATGACGATTCTTTCAAATTAAAGCTTGAAACCTCTACTATAAAACAGTATTCGTGAATTTTATTTCGTCGCACTATCGCCAATGTAACCCTTTAAATGCGAAGCCATGTTTCTCACAGCGAAAATTGCCAAGTTTGACGAAATGCACAGACTTTGCAAAAAATTTTCCGAAGATACCGTTTAAAGCCGAATAAAGTTCGATCGTTGCTCTTCAATTTGAAAAAGACTAGACCCGGCTGCGATTTTTTCTCGCAAAGTTACAGCGCTTTAAAGTGACCCTTGCTTTTTGACAGGTAGGGATTGAAAGGGTACGGTCGTGAAAAGGGCTGCTTTAAGGTGCTCCGAGACATGCAAATTAAGAGTATCTTTAAATCTCTGGTATCTGCAATCTGGAATCGATTTTCTCCTTAGACAAAAGCCGAGTTTCTCCCCTGTAACTGGCACAACGAAGACGGCGTCCGGTCTCCGTGAACGATCGCGGCGCGGCGTGCAAACGCGCGGAAATTCGCCTTAGGCGCGAGGTTAAAAAAGCGGTCGCGGTATATCGCGAGGATCCGGGGTAATCATGCACGGCGCATGCGCGATAGATCGTTACGCAGTTCGAGCGTAACGTGAATTATGGCGGAGGTAAACAGAGTGCACCGAGATCGGAGAAAGTCTTCGACTGTTTGCGGGCTCCGCAGATACGCAACCGTTATTATGTAATTTTTTCGCAGTCTCTGTCCTGTACCTATAGACGGTAGACTGCGAAATTCGAACACGTGCGAAATTCTACATGGTTTCCTCATTTTCCGATGAAATATTTACTTCAACTGCCGAATGAAAAATCGCGATGTTAAAAGCTTCTCTGTAAAACATTGTTTTATTCAAACATCTCTCGTATTTCCAGCCAATAAAAAATGAAATATTAATGAAACACTCGCTGACGCTAATGTACACGCTCATATTCGATGAGAATAATTCTTCTTTTCATTGTCGTATTGTTCCACGGCTGATTTAATTATTATTATTATTATTATTATTATTATTATTATTATTATTATTACTAGCTATAATTGTGTCTATCGTTGATTTAAGTTATTAAGCGTTCCGATAAGCGATGCCCGATATTTCATAACGTTATCATAGCGTTTGTTATTTAAGCATATTAAGTAATAATTGGTGGCAGTATGGGAGGAAACAGCGATGGCGTCGGTTTCGTGGCATCAATTGATAACCCAGTGCCGCGGGCATCTCGTAAACAAAAATCGCCGACATGCGCAGTGCTCGCGAAAATGTTTTCAATCGATACTGTTCGTTTTCCATGTATTATTTATTACAGCAGAGCAATATCAAAAAATCCTCAACGGATTTGCCGAACGATTTAAATTTATTTCGCACACGCTATTTTTTTTATCTAACGTGGAAGTCTCGATCCTATTTTTTTTTTTAGCTAGGCAACCAATCGTAATTTTCTATATTTTATCAAAGCAAAAAATCGATATATTTCACAGTCGACCATAATTCATCTAAATATAAAATCAATCCAATTTCTGTCGAGGTAAAAAATCAACTCTATCCTCATCAAGGTGAAAACTCAATCGTATTTTTATTTCGAAAAAAATCAAGCATTGCGCTATTTCGGAAAAAGATCAATCGTATTTTTATTTCGTAAAAGATCGATCCTATATTATCTGACGTGAAAATCAGTCCTGCTTTTATCTAGGGCCGAAATCAAACCTATTTTCTCCAGGGCGAGGTGCAACTTCGGTTTTATCTATGGTAAAAATCGACCGTGTTGGAACCGGACAAAAGATCCAGCCCGGTTTCGTCCAGGTAAATCATGGATCCCGGTTTCATCGTGGACGAAAATCAGCCGAACAGAAATTTTCGCCGAGATTTCGTCGGCTCGTAAAGAATTTTAGCGAATCGACTTTGGCCCCCAGAGTTTTCGGAAGGTAATCTAGAGTAAAAGCGACGCGCGGCTGGCAGTAGCAGATGATAACGATGCCGCAACGGGGCGCTAGACGAAACCCGTTATCGTCAATATCTCTCTGTTATCGATGAATCAATAGCGGATTGCTTCAGAGCGTGAACAGAAATTCGAAACCGCGAGAGGCGAAGATAAAGCGAGAAAGAGAGAGAGGGAGATGAAGAGAGAGGGAGAGAGGAAACGGTCGAGCACCCGGAAGAAAAGAGAATTGACTCCTCTCCGCGCGATAAATCTTAAGTCTTCGTCAAGGATCTTCCGCCTTCTGCCGCGCTCCGGCCAGAACGAAAGCGCACTCGACGGACGCTTTTACACTTTTGACGGTGTACCCGTTTTAATTAATGCTAAACAAGACCGGCCGAGATGGAACGGAGATTACCATTTCCGACGGAACCCGTTCCCCTCTATTATTAATGATTTATGGATTACAAGGAAACCTGACGGGGACGATAGATCTCTCGATCCGCGCGACCGTCCGCGTAACCGGAAGTCCTCCGTGTTATTTCTTCGATTTCTTACGGCTCGCTTCTCGATCGCTCCTCAATCTTATCTCCGCGATGCCTCCGCGAAGAGGAACAATCTTTAAACGCCGATCGAAGAAGTTAATAAAGCTCCGTTGAAAAATGTTCAGCCACCCGATGTGTATACTGCGCTCAGCCCGGCGAGGTTAATAACAGCGGGAATTTAAAATGTCCAGTGATAATTGCAAAGGGATCCGTGCGGCGATGTTTGCCCGCAGGAAGATCGTTCAAGCGGTTTCTTGCGTCAGGAACGACTTCCGGCATGATTTCCTCCTTTCGTTGGCTCGCTGCGACCTCCGAGCCGGAAACGTCTGTCCCGGATGATCGATCGTTCGCGGCTCCTTTCGTTATTCGCGATTTTTCTGCCCGGTGCCGAACGCGACAAATTATCTCCGGTCATTCCTCGGACGATTACGTCATTTTCCCACGATATTTCGCCCCTGGATATCGGAAAACTCGCTAGGTAAATCTCGGTGTCCCTAGGAGTCGAATAAACGGTCAGGAAATTCGAAGACAACAGTCTAAAGCGAACCTTTATGTTTCTAGTGATCGGATGAACTTCTAGGATGTTTATTCGAAAAACTGGTTGTTTCGTTTCGGTAGCAAAGTAATGTTTAGAAGACGTTGAAATGGTAGGAAGTTTAAATAAATCCCGTCTTGTCGTCGTTATAAAATAGTTTACATTAGTCCTGTTTAGGACTCGGTAGTTCTAGTATTAATGGACATGGCTTGAAGCGAATACCCTAAACTCCGTAAGAACCTCGGTATCCCCGGGAGCCGTATAATCGTCCAGAGAATTTATTTCAAATGGATTTCATTTGATATCCGAGGCAGAGTAATTTTTAAAGAACGCCGGAGGTAAAAATCGGTTGGAAGGCGGATCGGTCTCGACGTGTCTTGGGTATCCCAGTCTCTCTTTTCTCCTCTCACGGCCCTTCCCTTTCCCTCCCCCTCCCCGGTGCCCTCTCACCGATCCCCGGAGAGTTGGTACATGTGGCGAGCTTCTCGAATGAGGATTTCCTGGTGCGAGACAACGGCACATCGACCTTCGCATGCCAGCATCTCTGCCCTTTACCTCCTCTCGGACTGTGTCCCTCTCCTCCTGCCACCGCGCATCTTCTCTCTCTCTCTCTCTCTCTCTCTCTCTCTTTCTTTCTCTCTCGCTCTCTTCGATAGTGTTCTCCACACTGTAACAGTTTAATTATCTGCGTTAATCGGTGGCCAGTCGATGCGCCTAAGTGATTAGGAAACCCCCGGGATCCGAAGTTGGTCGATCGCTTAATTGCCCCGCGATGGCGACGACCGCCGTCTTCGATCTGGGAAATTCCCGCCGATTTTGTTTATCGTAAAATTTCATACGCGATCGAGATCGTCTGTATTGCTTATCGCGCTTTCGTCATATGTGGGAGTATTTAACAGTAAACCCACCATAGTTCCTGTTTCGACCGGTTTCGCATCTTTTATTTTAAGATCGTTGACGTTGTAAAGAAAATGATCGAATAGATATTTTAACTATGGAGCGTATTGTAATAAAGGTGGTGAAATATTTAATTAAAATCACTCTCGTCGTTCTTATAATATTAAGAGAAGTTAAAACACCTCTTCCGACACGTACGACTTAAGTTATTAGATCGAGTCATAAATAACTTCCGACACAGCTTGGTAGAATCTATTGTTCGTATCTACCCGTTATGAGTCACCGGGGATAGACGAGTTTTTGTGTTCGCTAAACAGGCAAGGGTTCAACTTAAATAAAATAATATAAAGGACAAGATAAATGTCTATTAAAAAGACAGAAATTGACTCGATTATTAGTTAGCCCGTCGAATTACACGGGCAGGTCGGATCTTAGAATTTCGACGTCGCGTGATTTCTCGATCCCGTGGAATTCTTCACCGCGATCGAGGCGATGGGGCCGTGTTCCTCGTTTTTTTTTTTCTTTGCACGAGGAAACAGGATACCGGCCACGAAAGGAACGGAAAGAGAGGCTGCGAATCGGCGGAAATAAGTTATGTAAATCCACGCTTCCTGCCGCCTTTCATTCTTCTACCGCCGCAGTTTATGCTAATAATCGTTCCTCTTTCCTAACCCGGCGCGGCACCGTCACCGCCCATTCGATTACCGTTTACACGCGCGCGCTTTCTTCGCCGTGCCCCGCCGCAACGGGCCGTAGAATTTGAAAATCTTCCGGACAGATATTTCGGCGGCGCGCCCAGGTAATTGGTCGGTGGACGCATTGTTGCCGGGACGGCACCGTCCGCCGGGGGATTACCACACCGGCGGCCGACGCTCGACGAATTCCAATTAATCGCACTCGATCGGTTCTGATTTCAGAGAGGAGAACATAGAAAGTGGGACGTGTTATGAAATTGTTGCCGACGATCCAACTGCCGCAATTGCCGCCGGTCTCGGCCGGGGGTGGAATGACGGGGATGGACTCTCGGCTGCCACCAGGCATATCATTGCCTTTCAGCCCCACGGACCTGCTCTGGCGATACGGCCCTGCCATGAATTTCCCGCCTACGCATCCGCCGCCCAGTCCGTTTCTCGATTTCAAGACCCATCTACCGGCCAGTCTAGGTAAACAGACCCATACACCGTCTGGGGTCCGAGACTTCGTACTTTACAGTGTCTGGAGTCAATAGGATATACATATTGACCCTTAGATCCTAATTAAATGTTAAATAAGCCCGCCCCGCTGGAAATACGTAATAAAATAAATAAATAAGATGAAGAATAAACACTATAATATTATTACAGCATCGGACCCCCGGCTATGGTCCCGAGAAGACGTCGCGACGTTCCTGCGGTGGGCGGAGCGAGAGTTCGACCTGCCCCAGTTCGACATGGACATGTTCCAGATGAACGGCAAGGCCCTGTGCCTGCTGACAAAGGCGGATCTAGGTGAACGGTGTCCAGGCGCCGGTGACGTTCTCCACAACGTGCTGTCCATGCTAGCCAGAGACTTTAGCCAGCTTCAAAGGTGTCTTCCCAGCAGCCCGGTGACCCCGACGAGGCCGTCGGCGTACCCGCTGAGCCCTCACTCGCACCCGCCCACCCCCACATGGACCGAGAACCCGTACACCGCGAACTTAGCGTCTCTGATGTCCGCGAATTCGGTGACGCTGTCGCCGGCACCTTCGGTGGACAGCCAGGCGGGTTCGCCGGGTCACACGGAGGGTACCCAGAGTCAGGTGTACAAAAGCGACTCGGACGAGGACAATCAGCAAGCGGCGAACGGGAGCCCTCCTGCCACGCCCACTGCCCTCACCGCGCAAAGGCTAAGCGAGGTCTGCGTGAAGGACCAGCCCAGCCCCACGCTCACGCAACCCATGATGCCTCTGACGCCCGGTGCCTTCAGGACGAACCCCGCCAACACGGCCAGGGAATTCTTCCCCAGCGATTCGCCCGAACCGAATACCAGTACGTCTTATACTGATATAATTAAACTGCGAATCATACGCGTTTATGACAAATATTGATCGGTAAAGCATGAAACACAGATTAGGCACAGCTGAGAGTGTCGATGCATTAATTCCAACTCATTAAAATGATTTAAGGAGGGAGGAATTTTACACTTGGCTCTTCAAATTGTTACAGACAATTTTTACTTTGCATAAAGATCCGCAGTCTAGTGATAATTTAATATGCTCTCTGTGGGTTCGTTGACATTTGATTTACGGTCTGCTAGAAGCAGCTGTTTTATATCAGTTCATAAGTCATTTATTCTGATACTGATACGTGTATACTAGTGTTAAATTCGTGAAAGATATTTGGGGTAGGGTTACAAAGAGATAGGTGGTGCTCAGTTAAAGCGTACGAGACTGGGACTTATTTTGGGGTAGATATAGCTAGAGCCGAGGCGGCTAAGTCTTTTATAGCCGAGGTGCCTAAGCAAAACGCCAAAAACTAAGCTAGATCTAAGATAGCTAGATAAGGGTAGCTAAGTTAATTTCTAATTGTCCCTTCCATTGCAGATGGTAGACTTCTTTGGGACTTCCTGCAACAATTGCTGAACGACCCGTCGCAACGGTACACACACTATATCGCGTGGAAAAGTCGAGAGACGGGCGTGTTCAAGATCGTCGACCCCCCAGGATTGGCGAGGCTCTGGGGCATACAGAAGAATCATCTTTCCATGAACTACGATAAGATGAGCAGAGCGCTGCGGTATTATTATCGCGTGAATATTCTACGGAAGGTTCAAGGGGAGCGCCACTGTTACCAGTAAGTCTTAAACGTTTGTCAGCGACGTAAATATACGAGCACGCGCGACGTTTAAATGTATTCGAGAAACGATATTGGAGTGTATATTTAATAATGTTTTGTATGCTCAGATTTCTGCGGAACCCGACAGAGCTGAAGAACATCAAGAACATATCGCTGCTGCGTCAACAGATGCGGATAAAGTCGGAGCCGGAAGAGGAGGGCGGAAGTGGCGTCGAGCCGGAAATCGATATGCCGACGGACCTCTCGATGTCCAGCATGAGTCAGCCGTCGAACGAGCAACAGCAGCAATCGCAACAACAGCAGCAGCAACAACCTCTATCTCTGCACGATCCACCGACGAAGTACAGGAGTCACGCGTATAATCTGGTGAAGACCAATCAGGAGTCGGAGGAGAGGAAGTGACGCGAGTGCTGATTCGACGACGTGTTATCAATGTTGGCAGCTTCGACGGAATGCCTACTGGACGCGTGCTCGTGAACAGTCTCATGGAATTGTGGTCGAATAGATCCGCTATGAGTGGATCGAGTGACGTCACCCGGGCGAAATGAAACAGTGTTCTCGCTCCGGAAATCCCGAAACCGGTGGACACTAAGATTCCTCCCCAGAGGGGAACGCTGAGAAAAGACTGACGACGACTGCATTCTGGAGATTTACGGAATCAGCTGTGCACGCGCCGCTGAAACTCGCGCCGCCATTCAAACCGGCTGGCCCGAGTGTCGCTCCATCTCGACGGCCGAGCTTTTCGGATTGAAAAGACGGATCTTTCGGTCGTTCTCGTAGAGATTGTTAGTCGATACACACCGGTTCGACACGTTGGGCAAACGGACGTTCTCCTCGGGCCGATTCTAAATCGGCGAGGGCCTTCGACGCGGTCGAATTTCCCACGCCTCGAACCGTAAGACGATTGGCTGCCTGCCTGTCAATCGTCGTGCCGCAATTTTTTTCCGGAGACGCTTCGGTGAAGCTGAACTTTCGCGGATATTCCGCCATCTGTTCTTTCGTTCTGTTCTACCTTCTTTTCTTTCTTTTATTTCTCCCTCTTTCTTTTCCCCCCATTTCTTTTCTTCATCCTAGAAAGAAGACACGTGCGCGAGTGTGAAAAACGGTTTTTCGCTTCTACAACGAACTACATACGATTTTTAGAAGGGGCTTATATAGAGCGTTATCGACGAAACGTACAAAAACAAGCGGTGGTCGGGAAACGATCGAGGTGTTTTTTTTTATATATATATATATATTATATATATTCCAAAGTTGTTCTGTGATGTAACGTTTAGCTCGAAAGTAAATTGTGGCCCGGAGCGGGATGCTTGGTTGTGCGACTAGAGATTTTTTTTTATTTCAGTGTTGGGGGAGGGAGGGGGGGATAAAGTCGAACGCAGGATCTCGATGAAACTTTGGAAGGTATAGCTTCTATGAGAATATTGATTACAATTGGTTCTTTCATGAACTATGAAAGTTCGAAAAATAATTCACAGAGCAACTTGTGTATTCTTTGATAAGGAGCCGTTCTCGTGAGTCGATTTTCGATGTCTCTGTTAGTTTGACCGGTGTATTAAACGATAGCATTTCTTGTTACTTGTAATTAATATTAAAACGTATGGAGATATCCAGAATCGGCGGCTGCGAATGGATCGCTTATTAAAAAGCACACAACTTTGGCATTTACACCATCCCTTTAACTCCAGTAGTTTCCACGATATTTATACCGTACATGGTCTAGTAAGATTTCGCAGGGACAACCCCCAATCAAAGTTCCACGAAGATCCGCTGATGTGTTCCCTTGGAGAAGGATCCTTTTTAATCGCAAGATCCATCCTGTAAATACCTGGATTCGATAAAACTGTAGAACGCCGGTTTCCCGTCGCACCAACTCAGTTGTGCCAATCTAGTATCGTCGGTAATTATAACGTATAAGTGGCAGCGTTTTAGTCGGTTATCTGCGAACAAAAGACGCGAAAGAGAAAACCTGACCATTTTTCGTCGCGGGGACACACCACCGGAAGTGTGCGCGACGAGTCGTTGCGAGTATGTTTGAAAAAGACGAACTATAAAAAAAAGAGAGACAGAGAGAGAAAGAGAGAAAAAAATGAAAAGCGCGGTATATAGTGGACTCTATGAAGCGGCAAAAAAAAAGCGTAAGCAAGTAAATAAATAAAGGAGGAGAGGAGAGAAGAGTTTTATGGAATTCGGGGCCAGAGTTATATATATAAATATATATGAATATAAATTTATGTATAAATAAATCTCTATATATATTATATATATATATATATTTTACTACCGAAGAGAAATTTATATTCGAAATTTCTATGTTCGTTGTCGATGCGATTGTGGTTCACATTCCTCGCCAACGGACCCTAGACTTTCAAAGCGAACATAATGAAAAAAAATGAATGAAGGGAGCAGAATAAACATAAAGGAGGACAGAGAAATTATAACTAGGGACCGAAGGCGCGTGTACGACTAGAAGAAACACAGGTCTTAAGATCGTATTTTTGCATAAGACTCGAAGACATTAAGGGGAGAATGTGTGAGTGAGCGTTGTTGATTAGTATGAATGCGAGCGCGAAGGGGGTCATGTACGTCACGATAAATCGTACGACGGATCGACGCGATTGGTCAAGGCGGTTGTGTGAATCGTATCCGATCGCTAAAACATTACGGTTCAGCAGTGCATAATATGACGTCGGAGTTGTGCATTAAACGATTAAAATTTCTAATTTCGTCGCTCGATGCAATATGATGAAGTAATTGGTTGTCAAAAATGCATGTTACGTAAGCTAATATTCACAATCATGTTCGTGATTAAATCGATTGTTTGTCGGAAGAAATTTCGAATGAATCCTTGATTCATGATCACGTGTCTTGTAAAAGTTTTTAATTTGATTAATTATTTAATCGTTGCGGTTAAATGATTAGCGGTAATAAATGTTTCACAACAAATGCAATTTTATCTAATCATTAATCTAATTAATGATTAAATGCCTACCGATTAATCCAATTATGGATGGACACAATTTGTAAATTGCGATTGTAAATTGAATTGTGAATTTAATCGTTAATCGCAAATGATAAAATCGTTAGTCTTTAATTGCGTTAATTATTGCACAACATCGCGCGACATGTACAGTCCCTTTGATAATATCGACGAGATGAAAAATTGGGGGGAGGGTGAGAATGATAAGCGTATTAGTAAAACAAGAGATTTATAAATGGAGAAAGTTGTATTTGGCTATTTGTATACTGTGATCTCCGTGAAGTTTTTATTGTAACACATGGCGAATACATAGAAAAACTTTTGTTTCGTGTATATATAATTTTCATGAGAGAACGATTTATATTATAAATATATTAAACGATACACACACGAGCGCGTACGCGCGCGCTCATACAAACACATACACATACACACGGATTGTGTTCTTAAACGTATCAGCCCAAATTTTGATCGCAGAATTCTGTCTCGTACGTATCTGTCGAATGATTTGAAACAATAATTCATAATTCTTTGGAACAAGTTTATAACGGTTGCTAAATGGAATACATGATTATGCCATTCAACTGGAAATTTTTCTACATTTTGCGCACACGGATTTGACAACACTAAATTCAAAAATTGAAGAAATAGCGACTTAAATTTGGGCTACTGTAAGTCCTTCATATTATTATCCTGTGCATGTGTGCGCAGATGACACACATACACACGCATGTATCGTAGACTTGTAAGGGGCATCGATATTAATTGAAGGCTCCTGTACCCTCTTGAGACACACAAACATCATCTTTTACCGATTCCCGGAGAAAGTTTATATATTTCGTTTCTTTTTACAGATCCTGTATAAATTGAAACTGTACAATTTTAGGCGAATACTGATCGTTTATTGTGTAACTCATTGCAAAGAGTAACGTGTAAATAGAGATTTATTTACTTATTAAGCAAATCTCTTGGCATCAATTAATTATTCCACCTTTAACAAACCACCATCACCAATATTTCTAAATAATTTTCTAATAAATTAAGTCCTCAAATAGCTTGGAAAGAATGTTTGTATGTAACCCAATTTTAAAAAAAAGGAGAAAATGTTTGAATAATTAAATCAATACAAGTTAAGAAAAATTGTTTTTATTAACTCAATCAACATAACGTCAAAAATGTTTCTAACTAATTTAAACAGATAAAATTGCAAAAAAATGTAAATGCTCTATTATTTAGAAACTATTTATAGCAATACTTTATTCAAAAGAAAGGCTTACAGAATTAATGTACAAAACTTAAGACTTCTGGAAGAATACAACGTCGTCTGCTAGTACCGCCGTACCGTTTTTGGTTTGACCTTCTGAGTCTTTATATTCAGTATAACTAATTTTACCCATGACCAGTACCCTCTGTCCCCTCTTCATGTAATTCATGACGGTCTCTCGAAGTAAAGGCTTGAAAACGCATACCTTGTGCCAGTCTGTCTTTTGCACAAAGTCTCCTGTAATATTTTGCAAATATATAAATTATCTCGCAATCAAATGTTCTGGAAGATATGAATATTACATTAGATTCTTAACAAAATTCTTCACACCCTAATAAAGCCTTTTCTAATGCTATCATTTTAAATAGCTCCTGATTTTCATATCTTATTGAAATATTTTGTTTTTTTAAATTATGAGCCGGTAAACAATTTTATATTTCTATAAGACTGAAGCTAAGTTTTCAATTTTGTATAGTACATGCAGTATCTTACGCTAATCTAATAATCAATAATTTACCATTTTCATATTTATAATTACTGTGAGTCGCAAGCGAGAATGTGACCATAGGATGTTCTGTATTACCCTTTCTCTGCGGGTCACCTCCAATTCTTCCCAGTAATGTGATCTGGTTTATTGCTATAAAATTAATATATCTTTAATTAGTTGTAACTCAAAAATAAAAATATATATCTTATGAGGTAAGAAATCCAAGGTTAGAATATCTTACGGATAGTTTGTATATTTGTTGGTAAATAATTCGGTTCCACAAAAATCATTCCAGATCATTGAAGATATTTTTAAACATTAAAATTACTTCTGATAATTTAAAGAAATTAAAATTGCATAGAATTACACATCTTTGATTAGGGTTAACTTTTAAGACACCCATATTTTTGACATAACCTGACAATAACATTAATAATAACGATACTGTCAATTACTTACTTTTTTCTAATTTAACCTGTGTACACATTTGTTTATTGTGTACTTCTATGATACTGCTCAGTCTCTTTGATATAACCTTAAAAATATAGAAAAACGTGTATTCAAAGATTTATACAGTATAATTATACAGAAGTTTCTCAGTATGATATAGGGGATTGTTACTTACGTTTCGAAACATTGTAAATTATAGTTACTAACAATAAATAACCTTGTTAAAACGACGTTTCACAGAAGAGATTTAGCGCACGTGCTACACTTCCTAACAACTTGAAAGGACATCTCCCGGAATCATGAGCACTTTGTATTCAAACTTATTTTATATTAATTTAAAATTTTCTGCATCTTTGATACTTTTCTATTATTGCATATATAATTTGGGTTAGCTGTTATTATTCCTCAACGTCTACTTAATGATTTAATAACAGTTAATTCGTAAATAAATTCGGAAACAGTATTCACAAAGTATAATAAAAAATATACAAAGCACAATTTGCTATGGAAGTGCACGTGTAATTACATACATTGATTATGCCCGTAATCGTTTAATCTGTAAAATCACCATTGTTTGCATATACGCGATGTAGGGTCAACTAAAAGCGTAAATTATAACATAAATGGGGTATAGAAACATAAATCAAGGGTACAGAATTATCCATAAAAATCTACGGCATCGATACCATCTAAAAAAAGACAATCAACAACAATGAAGAATATAATTAATTAACAGAACAGTTAACCAAATTTGAAAGAGCAATTTAATTATATTTGAAATGTTTTCATTTGTTTTTTTATAAGATATCAATTCAGCAGATTCTTCCGAACATTTTCATACCCTTTGCTTATATTTTTAATGTTTGTAGTCGACCCTACGTTGTGCATTAGGGTGAGCTATTATGGCGCCTCTATCGGAGGAACAATGAAGTTCCTTTTGATGCCCGTACAGCGCCAATATATGCAGGCAAAACGCTCAAACTGTTAGCCAAATACCGACTAAAAAGCTTCTACAATGTTTTAATAGATAGCACTAGCAGTCAATTCCAAGCCATTTACCTATCTCGACGGTAATTTGGCTAATAGTTTGAGCGTTTTGCCACTGCACAAATTGGCACTGTACGAACATCGAACATCATTCTTTTTCCGAAAGAGGCATGAGAGATCTACCGATTTTGAATGGTATCGGTATTTCTATAGCTTCCATGCATGACGTAAACACGTCTATATTATACGCCCTGGTACAGGCTGTCATTCGCACGTGGTGTTGTTGTTTTTCGCTCTAAAAATACATGCGCACTAACGGTTCGAAATGAGTGTTTTAAAAAATCTCGATATATATCGAGATTATATTTGAACGCCAGACTTTTCAAGCTTCTGTAAATGGAATTGAAATTTATAAATAAATTTTCACGAACTATACATTCAGGCGACAAAAAACAATGGTCAACTTGGAATTGTACAAATCCAAGTTGGAGGAAATTCGTCAAAAAGCACGGAATAATGACATTTCCGAAAAAGAAATCGACAAAATGTTAAATAATTCGTTTCGCATACTTGAACTGAAAAGGAGGCAACGTGGCATATCTTGTTGCACAATGTTAACAATTCCGATTTTGTTAATTGTAATAATTTCCCTGGTTTTCTTCGATCGACGATTCATTTCCGCCATGATAATGCGAAATTTACAAAATTCTATTTATCCAGGCTTGAAAATGCTCCGAAAAATAGCTGTGCCTGTAATTCAGCATTATCCCTCTTTATCTGGTACAGTAAGCTGATTTTTTCTTATTTCTTTTCCATGATGAAATTTCCGAAATTTTTTCAGAATTTTATGACGAATGGTGCATTTTGGAGAATCCGTATTTCTATGTAAATGACATAGATTGCTGGCCTTGCAGTGTAGTCAACTTTGTGCCTGACCTAACTGGTCATCGTATATCCAGATCCTTCAATCCTGGAATGCCCTACACCAAAACTGAAAATTTCTCTGAAATTCACTTCAAGGACTTGAAACAATTATTCTGGGAAAATTATGAAACATTCGAAAGAGATGCAATGAAAATCTACTCCAACAATTTGACTTATAAGTAATTAAATCAGGATTACTATCGACGATTTGATAGTGATTATTGTTCATAGAAAATATACTGTGTTGCAGACATATTAGAGATGTTATGGAGAGCAAAATAGATTCACTTCCATCTCGTAATTTGGATGATCATGTCACATGGAGAGTCAATCGGATGACAGCAGGAAGAGTTCTAAGAAAACTGTTTCCTGTGCCTATCGATACACCAATTTGGTGGGAACAGAGCACAGAAAAGTTTATTGTGATTGATGAACAGAAATCACCTCCTTATGCTTTGGTAATATTAATTTTCGTTATGCAAAAAGATCAGTCCTTGTGATTACTCCAATATCGTTTTTTTTTCGTTATTATTACTGCAATTAATTACATTTCTAAAACAACAGCCAAATCCTGAGTGCAGCAATGTGGCAATAAGGTGTACATCTGGCAGTAGATTGATCAAAATGGTAGCCAGCCTAGAATGTAGTGGCTCATGTGCATCTTTCACGGTCTTACTAACTGCTGGCAAAATTTGTAAGTATATTGAATCAAAGTAATTTCTTAGTTTATTCTGAATGTTGTACATTTTTCAACATTTATTTACATTCGATAGAAATTACGTTTTCTTCGATTTCAGTATGGTACAATTGGTGGTACTGGCGTCCACTTAGCCTACCTGTATCCAATTCAACTAGTATTTCCGTCAATTATATAATCTCCTTTTGCTAGATATTTTACAGAGTTGAAAAGATCGGTTTTTGTATAATTACGTCGCTAAGAATTTTTCAATAAATTGTATAATGCGTTTCACTGTCTCTGTATTCTCTTATCAAGTAGAATAAGCTTCGTAATAAATAAATATTTCTGTGCAACAGTTTATAAATAAAGTTTAAATGTATAGTAAAGTTTGTACAGGTTGATCCGTTCGAATCGATCCGCTCGAAAATGCGAATGAAAAAATTTCAGTGAGTCAGTTTAAACGAATCAGCCTGTATGATGGCCATTTGAACTGAGTTTGTGCAGTTTTCATAGATTCAACGTTTCTCAGCGATCTTTGTATGAATATTAATATAGAAAAAAATAGAACAAACATAACAGCGTTAAATTCTTTGCAAAATTGTAATGTACAATACTATTTTTCATTTCTGATCAATACTAATCAAAGGGTTCAGTGTGAAAGGAACTTATTAAATATTTCGCTTATTACGGATAATAGACAAACACGTTATGTTAGACGTAATGTGGCAAATATTTTTAGCAAATTGGTTCGAAGTTGCTTATCAATAATAAGTGAAGTATCTCAGGTGATTGGCTCAAATAGGGACACCCTGTGTTTAGAAAGGATTTCCACTGGACCTCAAGATTGTCAATATCTATAAACCCGAACTTTCATTTCAAACTGAGGAATGTCTCACAGTTTCGACGATAGAACATTGAATCACGTAAAATCGATTCGACAAGATTAAGTCTAAATTAAGCTTCATAATTTTTCTTACAGTGCAGCACGCACTTAGTGTATGCAAATTCTTTCCTAAAGTTCAATCGAACTTCTCTCGTAGTTTCTGCTTAAACAGTACAGGTACTAGCGATAGCACAGCGAACACACACAAAATTAGAATACTGTTCCACGACCATGCATCGGTTGAAGAAGTCAGATTCTGCAGTGTCTGACCAGCTTGTATTGCTACGAAGGATGGCGGCGCCACTCCGAAAAATGTGCCTAAAATGAAAGGCGCCATAGGTACTCCGATAATTGGACTGGCAAGGTTGATGAACCAGTTCGGCAGTAACGGTGTCATTCGCAGGAAAAGCATGTAGTTGAACAAATTATGCCTATGTTTTTTCACAGCCTGTGTCCACTCTCTTGCTTTTACAGGAAAGTACTTGAAGAGCAGTTTGCGCCCTACCAAAGATGACAAAAGGTAGCACAATGAGGCGCCGACCGCGCTACAACTACACACTAAAAATAATGCTAGTGGGAATGGAAAGAGAAATCCTGAGAGAATCGAGAGGAAAATGGAGCCTGGAATGGCAAAAGTTTGTAAGCTGAAGTACTATTAAGGAAATTATTGGGTTTAAGGGTTGAATTAAAGCAATTATGTACAAAAGGATACAAAATGTACGTTGAAAACACTCCAGCTAGCACTTGAAAATAATAGAGATCCTTGTATCTTCCTAAAAGTTTGCCCAAATTCTTGGCATCTTCAATATGCAATGGAAGTTTCATGTGTTGTCGCTCATTTCTGTAAAAGAAAGAATGTGGACTTAGGTACGTATCTAGATGACCTTCATATGTTTTTGTTTATTTATTTCTTACTCTGCTAGCTCAGGGAAACTAGTGTACACATAGAACAAAGCTGACAACGAAGAGATAAAGATCACTGTAACTGTAAGGAGAGCTTGCCTAGTTGATTCCTGATTCGGGGAATCTGTAAACACATATAAATCATGGTTTACATGCTATGAGATTAAAAACTTTATTACGCGATAATTAATACTAAGTCAATTTAGGTTAGGATCTATGACATTGTATTATTCTCATTTATATATTAAAATGCCGAGTTTTATTCATTGTTATTATGGCACTGATTATCGTCCGCAACTTCGAGTTTTATCTACTCTTAAATTTATGATTAGATACTGCAAAAAGATAAGGTTATGTCTTGAGGTTATTTGAAACATATTTTCCAAGATTTCTCAAATGATTATTGAATGAAACTCGGTGATCAAATTAATTAACAGGCTGGAGGTGTAACTAATTTTATCATTATTAAATTAAAGCTTGTATTCGTTTCGTTGAAATGTAACTTGGGTTAAAATCGAAACTGAATTTGGAGGTTAAGATTTACAGAATTTATATTGTCATGTTATCGAACCTAAATTTTTCGTACAAATTGATAAAAACGTATATGCGTGTATACAAGAACAATAAATATTTTGCACAGTCATCGATAATACATTGATAACGTGATAATCGTTCGAGGTCAACTTTCGAAAATTAATTTTTCGAGATAATGACAGCTGTGATACGTCGAAAACAACAAATGCAGATTTGTTGTCGGTAAAATACACTTTAAAAAAATATTATCTTACCGGCATTTTGCCTCATCCTGGTATTTGCGTCCATTCCTAGGCCGTCAGTATCCTCTCTCAATGCAAATTACTTGAAAATTCAAGATGGCGCTAAACTAAAAGAAACTATGCAGTTTTTCAACTTAAAAGTTACAGAACTAGCATTTTCGCATTAGATCAAACAGAACATTTTTCTTTTTATCCACGTTGAGTTACTATGTATCAATTGCTATTAAGATTGCTTTATTTCCTACAATTATTTCGATGCACTGCATAATATTTATTCACATGACAAACTTAATATAAAAAGAAACATAATATAGTGCTCAAAATTGTCAATTCGTCAAATATAGTTACAGAAACAAAATATAGTTAAAAAATGTATGCTAATCGTACAAAAAGATCATGTTATCTACATCAGGTAACAATGTTCAAACTGGTTCGATTCCGCCGCCACCTTTTCTCGCCCCATCACGTGGCGCCCTCTGCGCCATCTTTTCTCTTTGTCCATCCTGAAGTTTCTTTTCTGGTTTCTCTTTACTCTATGCCTCTCTCTTGCTCGCGAACTTCTCTTTTTAAGATCGTGGGCGGAAATTAGAATAACCAGTCTAGCCAGTCGTGTTGTAGTCAGCGCACAGTTCGCACGTATTCGCTTTCGCGTGGAGATTTTTCGAAATTCCGGGCCGCTCTCTATTCTTTTTTTCTTTCAACATCTCTAATTGTTTTCGGTCCGGGGAACGGACGAACCCCTCGATTTCGATCCGAACGATTAATCTGTCGCGCGTTCCTCGATCGAAACGGCCTCGATTCCGCTCGAATGGGAGACTACGAGTTTTTGCCAGTTCGAGATCATTTTTTGCCTCCCGGCCCGGTGATTGATTTTGGATACATCGATAGGATTGCGTCATGACAGGTCTGAATTTGTCGAAGCCAGCGTACGTACATTTTCCATTCGTATATACAATTATTTATTAAACATTATTGCTGCGACACCGTATCTACCGTTCTATTATTTCGTGCCGTGTTTTGGTCGAATCGATTCTACTGTTGATCGTTGTTTTGGTTTGGGAATGTTTTATCGGTCGAACGCGACACTCTGAAGTAAGCAGTGTTTACTAGGAGATCATAGACTTCTCGAAACACCGGTGAATTTGCAAGCTTCGTTAACTGATTTTTCAATTAATTTAGCGTTTTCGTCATTATTATCACGGCGAAACAAATATTACAGTGAATTTAGACGAGCGTTGTTCGATTATTAATAAACAGTCTGACTGACAAAATGAACCAATTGGTAGCCATTGGCGATAAAATTCGCCGGCGTTATTCAACTATATTTAATCTTAAATATGTTGTAAAAATTAAAGAAGTATTAGTACAATAAGAATCGCATGGGTTAGTATGTTCTACTTATTTTTTTTTTCGTTGATTAACGATGAATTTATATTAGCAGAGAATATACATCGATGAAAAAGTTAACGATCAGAAAAACAACGAGGAACGTTGATTTGTGGCTCGTTCGAAATAAACCCCGAAACGAGTATAACGAAATCGTTTTGGTTGACTTTTAAGCATTCTGTGACACAGTGAGCGAACGGAATGCTAATGAGACTTATGAATGGGATAGTATGATAACGCGTTAATGGTCGCTACAATGGAATGTATGCGAGTACGATGGCGAAACGATTTCTAGTCGTTCTGGAATGCAAAGCTCTCCGCTGCACATTATTTCGATACGCGTTCGTTATAAACAACGAATTCGTTTTTTGGGATTAATCAAATCGTTAGGAAAGTATCTAATACAGTTCAAACAATAAATAATTTCTCCGGCGAGCAAATAAATTTAGAGAATCTCGATCGCAACGCGTACACATAGCGAGCACATCACGGATAATACTCGCGTTAGTCTGTGTACAGCGAAATTTAAAAAGCGCAGCGAAACCGCCACCATAGGCGTAAGAAGTTAAACTTTCCATACCAGATTATTTAGGTTATGTCAGATTTTTAGCGCGACTCTGTTCAGCACCGTGCTAAAACCTCGCATCGCGGTAGATTAAATAAATTCGTCGATAAGATAGGGGCTTTGGTTTTGTTTTAGCGTGGTTCGCGTATTTCGAAAATATTCCAGCAGAATAACGAGCGAATCGCGGTCAATTGACTCGCGTTGCTGCCATTGTAATGCGCGTGCGTACGCGCCTTCGTGAAGGTGTACGCGCACGGTACGACTACGGATGTAATTACATCGCGAGCGAACCGGAAGTGGAAACGGTCTGCTCGGTTTTTGCCGGTTAAATGACTGCTTTATACGCTTGATCGTTTCAGAGAATTGCACGACTGGAAAAGAGATTTATTCCGCGCGGTCTATGCATTTTAAGCGAACCCGTGTTCCGATAAATCTTTATTTTAAATACTACAACTATTCTCTAATATATTATTCATTTTATCTTGCTTTAATTGTAACACATTCTATTTCAATTTTGGTACAATTTATTTGAATTTTAATACATATTATTTTAGTTCCAATATATTTTACTTTAATTCCAACACATATTATTGTGATTTTAATACATTATATTCTAATTTTAGTACATTCTATATTCATTTTGTTACAAGTAGTACAACGATCCATAATAATATACTTTGCATTATAATATTATTATTCATAACGTATACGGAAAATTATTTATTAATTACAGTATCGAATAAGAATGTTTTGGATCATGATAGAATTTTTGACGATACATTTTTGTAATAATTTGTAAAGAATAACTTCTTTAAGTACCACGAAGGACGTTTAACCGGATTCGTAGTCGGGAGTGCAATAATATAAATGCAGTGATCTCGCAATCGATTTCGCGGCCAGCCTTTTGCGTATTGTAAATCGCGAAAGCATTTCGTAAAAGGTGAACAGAGACAGCTATTCATTTGAATGGTGGGGTGTCGCGTGATTTGTCAATGAACGAACCATACGCTCGTACCATATCATTCATTCGAGCAAGCACGTGTGCTCGTATACGCAACGAACTTAGGCGAAACATTGCCGACAGTTGAAGCTGTTGTAACGTCGACAACAAAAATGATCCACCCAGATTCATTTCAGACGGTTCAATCATCCAATGCCCCTAACTCATTTGTAATTCTTTCTCATTAAAAATTGAACGGAAGTTTGATCCTCCGCATACGCATATATACGCATATAGCTTGGAAAAATTTCAACAATTTATTGATATAATATTATATTTATACAGTAATATATTAATATAATAAAATATTAATATAATGTTAATGTCCATTGTGGCAATTAAGAAATGCGGTTAAAAATCATTTCAGGTGATGCCACGGGGGCCCAACCGGGTGTACCTGTCGACCGCGTTCGTGATCCTGCTCGGTCTCCATAAAACTGGCAGCTCTACATCCGCCACCCTAAATCCGGTCTGCAAGAAAGGTGTCGAATTCTGGTCGTCCGGGCGTGGCACCTGTTGGCCCTGCACCAGATGCGCCCCTGAATTTACTCTGAGCCCGTGCGCCATCTACCAGGATGCCGTCTGCGGGCCTCTGTCGTCTCTCGAGCGCAGCTTGAGGTCCTTCATTTCCACCAGGAAGAGATCGGAAACGGGCCAAAAGAGGCTCGAGGCTGTCACCTCGAAGATGCTGTGGCGGTTTCCGGACCTGGACCAACAACAGGCCCGGAAACAGCCTGAAGATCTAATTAATCGCGAGAAAACCGCCGAGGTGGACACAGCTGATCAGGTAACTGGCGGCCATCTTGAACAGATTCGAATGAGCGGCCGATCCGATAGCGTGGAAGTTTATTAACAGGACTTTTAATTATTGTAACAAATCAAGAGAAAAAGCGAAAATTTGTAGTAGAATGTGGTCGAAAGATTAGTATCTTGTTAGTGTTATAATTAGACTACGGATTTTATGCATTTATAATAAAAATGAACAGAATTTAATAATGCAAAATGATCCACAGTCTAATTATAATGTATAAGCATTGTATGTTATTTAAATGGATGGTAATAATTGTACAAATATTTTATTGCTGTCGTATAGAGGACCAGCGAGTCTCTCACGAGAATAACGTCTTCCGGAGAGAGGATCCTCTGGGATTGGCAGAGTGCAGCGTTGATCCTTGCAGTATGCGCGTGCATCCTGTTCTTCTTGGTCGCGGGATGCTCGGCATTGGTCTACACGAGGCAATGGCGTCGCATGAAGAAGAATTTCGAGCCCGGTGAGCGAATACAATTTTCCATTCATTCGTTAACGCAACATTTATAACATAAAATGTTAAAACGTTAAACTATTGTTCCCTTTGGACTTCAAAGTTACGTCTCTTAAACAGTATTTAAGAATCACTTCGTTCGAAAATGTGCATAATCGACCGCGTTACAAGTACAGCAAATTATTACGCTATAAATAGATTTGGAAGACTTGCCCCCGATAGAAATCGTTGCCGCGTCACCAATTATACTAGTTTCGGAATGAAAATTTCCGATCGTATAGAGGAAAGTACGCGCTTTAATTGGGGCGTAATGTTCTTTCGGTGAAAATTTATTTGACCTTGGAAAAAAATTGCCAAAGCCCCGCCTTTTTTCCCTGTTGAGGTCCGAGGTAACAGAAGCGGAGCCAGCTCTGGGATTTCGCGAAATCCGATCCCGCGGGATCGATAAGTCGATCGTGGTGGGGGACAAGCAGTCCTTTAAAATGCGAGGCGGATTTTCTTCATTAGAGGGCCGCTCACGACCTCTGCTCACCTTGGCTCGATCTATCACGCCCGGATATGACGTCTCGGGTTTCGATGCTTCTCGTTTCTTTCAACGATGCTCCGTTCCGCGTTTTCTTTGTGCTCGCAGTGTCCATTGTTTATCCAGACGTTCGATTTATTTATCGAACGACTTTCCTCGATTTCAAAACACCAGGAACAAATAAGCAATTTGTTTTAAATAACAGAGGCGGTTAAAAAATTGTTGAAAAATGTCGCGACGGTATAGGCGGACTCTAAGTCGATCGTCGATGAGGGAAACTGTGTGTTCGAGTTGCTGGGTGCCAGAGAAAATCGTTTTCGTGACTAGTAATTTTTCCGGAGGAAAAGTTGGGAGGGCGGGTGTGGGGGGGGGGGTAGAATTGGAGGATGCGAAATTGTGTTTAATTGGTGTCCGGGCTGAAACGAAGAGGCATTGTCGGCGTGCCCACTAACGGATTGGTAATACAAGCGAATGATCGCGCATTCGATACCGTTTTACCGCTCGCCGTGCTTACTAAAGGGGACTCCTGTTAGGGCCCATTACCTGATCCCAATGCCAATGTTGTCAGTCACCGCTGAGAACCATTCGTCAACCTCCCCTTTATTTCTATCCTCGCATAACTTCTTTTATTACCGTACCACTACAAAACAAGTACCCTTCGGAACGACTAAAATTAAAGAAGAAAAAATGCCGCATCTTGCTACATTTCTTAACCAATTATTACAATCGTATTACCAACATTTTATTCGAAGGAAATCAGCTTGGATTCGTATTGAAAAAATTAAATTTTTTCGTCGTTGGTGGATCGTTAGTCGTTGGTGATTTATTGTTGCCTTATTGTAGGAGATTATTAAGATTGACTTATTAAATGTATTATTTCGGGTTACAAAATAAAAAGAACGATAGATGAGAAATAGTGTATTATAATTTTTGGGAATTGTTGGTTGTATAACAATTTCTATTAGCAGCTGAGAGCTCTGTCGTACGCCGGATTTTCTTCTGTAACTAGCAACGAGAAGAACACCAAGCCTCAGACTGGAGCGAGGCTATCGCTAGATTCATCTCATGGGGCCTTGAGAAAGCAGAACCGCATTCCATAGCTGTTCAACTCGCATTCCACCCTCGATAGGTCGTAGACACCATCCTTCCACGCTCCCAGGTCAAATTGACAATTAAAAATAACTGGTTCTGAACCTGTCCTCGACCAACTGCACTCCCCCTTTCCTCAAATAAAATATTCAACATTGCATACGAAAATTAAATATAACATTCTGACTTTGATATAAAATATTTATTTGAAGAATGTTTTGTTCTATACATACTACATCGAAACAAATTGATTATTTAAATTTATTTTCATCGATCAATACGATTTAATATTATTTAATTTTATTCTCATTTATACGTACAATTTAGCACAGTTTAATTTTTCTGATTTATACATTCTAGCATTTATATATTCCGATTTATATATTCTAATTTTATTTTCATTGATTTAGACAATCGAGCATGACTTAATTTATTTTTAACGATCCACACAATGTCACGTTCTTCAATTTTATAGTTTATTTACATCACATTTTATTTACATCATATTATATTTTATAACGCATCATTTAATCTTGTCTTTATCGATTCCCACAATTTGGCATCCAGTCAATATTCATACATCCGATGTTATCGGTCCAAATTAATCTTAAAATATTCACATTGCATATTTACGACACGGTCGATTGTTCAGGCTATTGTCCGACGCACCGGCATTATGTCAAATCTGTTAACGAAGATATACGCGCGACCTGCAGAAATTCTTTTCTCCCCATAACTAACAGAGATTTTATCTTGGTTTACAGTGGGTCTGGAAGAGATCTCGGCGCGGCTGAATTTAATGGTGAAGGCAGAACTAGCCGAGCTGGTTGCCAGTACACCTGTGCACGCTGCTGATCCCGAGAGGAGGTGTCAATATTTGGAGAAGCTCTTAGGTAGAAAAGCGTTTCTGAAACTCCAAGACAATATATAAGTCGTAATTAACTCTCACTGAACATACTGTTTTGCACAAATACAGTGAATTCTCTCCGCCGTCGAATGGATCCAGAACATTTTTATTATAAAAAGATTATTTTTACGCGATCGATGATAGACAGATTTGTTAAAACGTTGTTAACCAATTGATCCATGCACGTGGCTCGATTCTGACGTTCGCTGTGATTTTTTCCAGACCGGAAGAGGGGAGCTCCCGTGATAGTAAGCTGGCCGGAAGTCAGCGGAAACCTCTACATAGAGGAGGGCGAGCCTGCGAAGGGCAAGTCTCTTCACATAGCCAGAATCCATCGCAACATCGAGACAATGTTGAGCCAGAAAAAGAATTTCGGGGAGCAATAAGACGATTGCCTTAAACGCCCTCTCTAAGGGGGCATCGAATTACAAATTCAACCGGCGAGTATTTATAGTTCTATTTATGACTGTCGCGAGGGATGAACGTATTCTTTTGTAAAAGCACCGAAAACTAGAGAATCAGTGGAACGCGGAATTGCTGATTGTCAAGCTTGCTCTCCTTAGCGTCGCGGGTATATTTAGGTAATATTTAGTCAATATTTCATATTGGTTGACAGTCCTAATAGGAGGCAAGAGCGTCGCGCGATTTAGCAGATGCGGTGCCATCGGCTGGAGAAAGGGACGCTATGGAGGGCAATTGTATCGTCGACAGTAAGTTTGTCCGAAATGAGGGAATCGATTGGAATTAAGGAAGAGAATGTAATTGTAGTTACGTAGGGATACGGAATGAAAGTACTCTCGTGTATGCTATTGTTCCTCGAGTGTCAATACTATAGAAATGAAACGCCGTAAGGTACAAAACTATTATCGATAAACGTACGTGCGATATTTTGTATTAGTTTTTACTAATTTCACGATTTATACAGAGTGAAATTTTTATGGTGTCTTGAAAAAATGATTCGCCGTCGTTCGATCTTAAAAATTCCTTGAATCGTCGCATTTATATTTTTCTATTAACAAATCGACGGCAACAATTTCGACAGTTCTTTTTTTCCAAGAACGATTGTCGAATGGGGCCCCATAAATATTTCTCTAAAGGCGTTTGTCCAATTTGTCATGAAACACGGACATCGTAATTCGATTGAATTATTTTACTCTGTATGGTTGTTCATCTCGTTACGTAAGTGCATGGAAATAAGATAAACAGCGAAGCCTGTGGGGTCCCGTGGCTCGACTGTAATATCGAGCAACGTGTTCGACCCAGCCAAAACGATTATTATTTATTTCTTCCGTCTAGTTTTAGAGAATGCCATTATCTTTTGTATTGTAATATAGGAACGTGCCGAAATAAAATTAGTATCAGACATCGTAATCGTTCTAAGCGAGAGAGTCGAATGAGGAACACTGTTGGTTGTTTAAATCGCTAGATTTAATTACCTTAGAGTTACAAGTTTATGGTATATATTAAAATAATTAACGTAACAACACGCAATCTCTCAGAAAAATATTCTCATTCACGCGTGCTCGCACTCTCGTCGTTCCTTCTCCGTTTTGTTGCCTTCTCTTATTTAATCCTAACGCTCGAACGTGTCCATGAATTGTGGCCGAGGTGTGAAATAGAGCCGCCATCTTCGCCAACGATTGATTTATTGTGCAGAACGTCGGGTAACTATTGTTGTTTCCAAAGATTGCAACATTAATATCGATCACAACGGGAATTCGTATCAACGTTAGAAAATCCAGTGTCTCGCGAACGAGTTGTTTAAAAATAAAATAGTCATTGCATCAATCGGCGAACTAGTTCACACCTCGTCTGTCGTTAAGCTTGGTCTAACGATACCGAAAATACTGGTTTATTGTTTCATTTTGTTTCTCGTAGTTTATCGCTACGGTACCTGTGCCTTATCTCGTATTCGAAAATATCACTATAACATGGCGCGTGGTATGGTTTTCCGTCGCATCGATTCAGCTCGATCAAAGTAATCAGTGTGCTCCGTCAATATTCAACTTGCTTCTCGATACAAAAATCAATCGAATTCGTCGATATAATCATTACACAGAGACTATGTTAGTCGATAAAAAAAACCTGGCAACTCATCGATAAAGCTCGGAGATCGCAAAACAAGATCGAATCCGCTACGGTCGCGATGACGGTTAGAATTTATAATCGAGAACTAGCCTAACTGTGATACACTTGTCTAAAATTTCGAATTGTTATCCATTATCCGCGAGAAATCGCGAAAAACGCGGAAACAACGATGTTTGGCGTTAGCGATTTTTCTTTCTTAATGAAAAAAAAAGGGAGAGAGAATATCATGGAACTGATTAACGAGAAATACATTTGTTCGACGTCCATCTTTATTTTGCAAACGGTTCGATTAAGAACGATCTGTGTGAACGAGTTTCAGCGTCTCGAGAATTGCGACGAGGCGTCGGTTGGCTACGAGAACCTTAGAAATCCGTAAAAAATCGCGTAGAAACTGTAGATCGCCTTCTAAAAAAGAAGCCTCGTCAACGAAAAGAATGTCAACCGTCCGTGTTCGTTCGTTTCGTTATTGTTCGGGCGATTAGTTTTAGATTCGACTATGTAAATATATATTTGATTGTTTCCTTAGAACTTTTACACTTTCATTAGAAGGAAGTACGGTACGCTTCACCTCGGGAACAATTCTGTACGGCGATTCTATGTGTCTTCGGTTTCGCTATGCCGGAAAAGCAAATCGTCAATGGTATCGAGACAAGGAAATGTTTCATTTATCGTTCAAATAAATCTCTTCGAATGGGAAGATAGAAATAACAGAGACGTTTTTGTTGCTACTCGGAAGATTACCCGGTTTGGCGTTTCCCAGGGGGAAAAAAAAAATAAAACGATCGTCGTTAATCGCCAAATGATTGGTGTGAACGGTTCGTCGGTGTTCGGGTATTGCTTCGTGTGTGTTCGGATGTACAGCTTCGTCGATTAGGAACGTGTCATTAAAAGTTATGGTTGCGCCACAAGCTCGGATCGATGCATCCTCGTAAATGTAACTCCTCGTCGATAAATAATTGGCAGCTTTCGATTCAGTACTTTCGATACCTGCTCCCATCGGTCGAGAATCAACTTCGATTGTTCGTTACAGCGGAATATCCGGTTCGACGTGTAGATCTCTCGATTAACAATTGGTCCATTTTTGATCGTTCGCCGATTGTTACTGTTCGCTCAGAGGAAGTAGAACACCCAGTAGATCGCGTTGAACAGCATAAAGCTAACCGGGAATATGATCCGCGAATACTTGTCGATGATGTTCACGTCCTTGATCTTCGGCATCGACACCCGCAGCACGGACGCACCCCTTCTTATCGCGTGCAGAACCTGCATTTTTACGAAATATCAATCTCTCACTCCCTCGGGATATCCGCTTTATTTATAATAAAGAAAGAAAAGCAAAGCGACCGAATTTATTGTTTCGTATTCATATATTCGAAGACCATTTTATTATCAACTTAATGGTCTGTTTAATTTCATTCAATTATTATTTAAAAAATGTTTTGAGCTATACTAATTTGTCGAGGAGAGTTCAAAGAACAATTTAATATAAAACACAATTGTACAATTGTTATTGTTAAAGCATAGAGCTTTTCTAAAATTAAAAATATTCGTTTGCTTTCTAGGAATGATCGAAGATGAAAGTAGGTTGACGCGATCTCATGAAATAGTGATTAATAACTCGTACGTACCTTAGGCTTGTGATGCTTAGGCCCCCTGTATCTTAGGCCAATGTTTTTCCCGTGAGTGTTGTACGCAGCGACTCTGGAAATGCGAAAACTAGGGGGAAACTTGACCGGATCGTGTTCCCTCCCGGTTCCAGGAGTGGAACCGCCACTGATTAGGCCAGATCTGTTTCTTATGCTCGGTAAAGGTGACATTCGGAGATCCTGCAGCTCGATTATGTCCGCTTCCGTGGATCCTGGGAACGGGGAACTCGTCTTGCTTCCTGTCAAATTGTTTCGTTTAAAATTATTTATTGTTGTCGCCAACCCTTTCCACTCAAAGCCATTTTAACTCTGAATTTAACACAGCCTATTACGGTTCATTGCAGCTTCCATTTTCTACAACTCAAGTGCATTTCATATTGTGTATAAAATTGAATTTACGTGAATCGTAAAATCATATAATAATTTATAAAATAACTAAATTATTAGGAGAGCAATTCTAAGTGGCGAGTCGAGTGCAAAGGGTTAATCATATATGTATTGTATTAATTGGGAGTTTAATTATTTGATATTGAATTGTTTGGCTTTTCAGATGGTTAAGCCACTATCACAAAAATACGCAGGTGGCGTAAAAAAGCTCTGTCACCTGTTTTAGAAGTTATCACTTTTTTGTCGTCTGTCTCTTTCTTTTTCGTCTTCTTCTTGGCCCTCGCGCCCCAATACGTGTAGTTCACGGCCGCGTACTCTAACAGAGCCGCGAATACGAAGACGAAGCACATCACCAGGTAAATGTCGATTGCTTTCACGTAGCTGATACGTGGCAGTGAGCTACGCACACCCGTCGAGATCGTGGTCATCGTGAGTACCGTTGTGATACCTGCAAAATCACCGGAATCCATCAATCAGAATTCACTGCAGATCTTAGGATGTAATTCTTCAATTTTACAATTCTTATTTTGCGATGCAATACGTGTGATCGATAATAATGAATTCTATATAACAGAGTTAGTTAAATTTGATTTGCTTTCATGAAATTCATAAAATTGGTAAAACTGATAAAAATAGTATAACATTGGTAAAATTGTAAAAATAGCAGAAAAAGTAAAGAAATAGTAGAAATAGTAAAACAGTCAAAATAGTAACAATATTTAAAATATACAAGTAATAAATTATCTATAAATTTCCAGGTCAGAGTCATTCCAATAAAAAAAAGGTCTTCTTGGAGCAACAAGATTGAATAAACAATCTAAATGGAGCAAAAAATGTCTGGAATTGGTTTTCTTACGATTATATAATTCTCGATTGTTTACCAAGTGCTACTCTGGCGCTGGTGGCCTCGTGGTTGATCCAGAAGCTCACCCAGCTCAGCATAACGATTAGGATGCTGGGCAAGTAGGTCTGGAAAACGAAGTAGCCGATGTTCCTCTGAAGCTTGAAGCTCAACGAAAGTCTTTGATATATACCGGTGGCCAGCCTCTCCTTGCGATCGTTGGTCTCGTAGCCGATGATGGTGAACTGCGGCAACTCGGCCTCCTCGACACCGCGCACCGGAGTCTCTTTCCAATTCATCACCACGTCCATCACCGTGTAACCATCTGGCGAAACGGAATTTCGTCTTCGTTTTCTTTCGAAATCAATCTCGCTACTCTACTTACTTTGATTCGAACAATATTCTGTTTCTCTATATTTTTTAAATTTTGCCTAGCTGTCGCGTTTAAAACGTTTTGGGAAACGGGGGGGCGGACCACGATAGCGTGTAATTTATCGTTGCGAGTGTTTAAATATTTAATATATATTCGTTATATACTTAAATATTTAATAGAAAATATCAAAGGCTTTAAAATTCAAATTAAATATTATAATCGCAGATTTTACGGTGATTTTTTAGTCTCATAGCGAAAATTAAATTATAAATGGAATGTTAGTTTAAAAAAAAAAGAGAAATATTAATTTTTTAATTATGAAAATTATTTATTTTGTAAAGTGAATGTTTCTGATTGGAATGGAATAATTTCGTAGATCGGTAATAATGTTTATAAGTAGAAAATTAAATTGCGGTCAGTCGAATCGAAAGAGTTGCCAATTCCCGAATAAAATTGCGTTCCAGCGACAACTGGGAAAATTGAAGTTCGAGTGGAAGCCACTAGAGAGGTAGTATCGATCGTACAGCTCTCGATCTCTACGGTGCAGTTCTGCGAATCGAGCGGATAGTAGTGCAGATCCATCATGCAGGCCAGGGTCGTCGTAAATCTCATGCCATAAGTGACAGATCCGTCGCCGGACAGTCGGACGAGTTTATTACGCTCGGTCACGTCGTGCAAGAAGCTGCGAACAAACCGAAAAAAAACATTTCCTCTCACAGCCTCTTCAGATCTCGCGCGTGTGCGCTCGCCGATTCGAAAGCCCGCGCGCATCGAATTCAAATTTATACATCAACGGAGAACGGTGTTTCGCGGGAATTCCCGTAGAAAACAATTAATCTGGTAAATATAGTTAATTAGTTTGAGGGAAACGACGATGCTTTGCACCTTCTATAAGAAAGTTGAGCTAAAAGAAAAATAGAATTCAAGTTAACAACGAAAAGAAATTAAAGTAAAAGGAGAAACATTTCTACGAGTGTTTATCAAAACGAAGGAAGCTAGAAAATAAAAGATATTCTTTCTCGAACTCTCTAAATTTGATGTATCGTAACTTAATAAAAAATACTATTAAAAATCCTCGAAAGGACTGATCAGATTATTACTGCGAACCTGTTTTTGTCGTTGGCGAAGAAGGTGTCCGGGACCCAAATTTTCTCTGCGAAGTCTCCACTGAGGGTGAGCACCTCCTCCTCCTGGGAAAATGCTAGTCGTTCGTCCTTCCAGTACTGATTTAGGTACATCGTTATAGTGTAGTCCTGTCGAAAAATAGAACACCTTTCACATAATTTAGATTGCTTTATTACAGTATTAATATTTTCTTATTAATTTCTTTTCATTCAAAAATAATTTATTTTGACGGCATGCGTGTGTAATGACTATATTGAGAGCCTCGAACAATTGCTAAAACAATTTTAATTTAATTTAGAGCGGTGTTGAAATTGACAATTCAAATTAATAAATGATATATGTGTGTATAATTCACCATGTTAACTTCTGAGATGGCGTCGAAACTGGCTATAGTAAGGTCCATGCCCACCGATAAGGGTTCTCCTGAAATAAATGCAGTGTTCACATATTATTATGTAAATTGACGGATTTATAAATCTCCTAGAGTAATCTGTTTGAACGAGGTTAAACGGTGGACAAATGGGTCGAAAAATCGACGAGGATTGGGGGAAATTACGCAGCGTCGTTAAGCGGATTTGATGTTCGGTATGATCACTGGCCTGTAAAAAATTCGCAACCGCACTATTAAATTTCTTGACATCAATCTCAGTCCTCCACTGTTTCAACGTTCGGATATTAAGCTCTCGGTTAAAAATCAATGATCTTTTAAAATTTTCTTCGAGAAACGTACGCTGGCAAAATTCGTCCGATAAAATCACATTGCAATCAAATCGATTTGTACATTCTTCGTAGTTGCAATCGGAATTTTTAAAATTCGAACACTGTTTAAAATCGATTGAAATTCATTGTTTCTTTTTGTTACTTACCACCGAAATTTGGTCTCAGCCGAATGTCGTAGCCATCGAGAATCCGTGATATAGTCTGCGTCACGTTCTCCAATCTGTCAGACACCCCTGTGTTCTCGTAACTGGCCCTGAAAATATTTTCCAACAGCGATACTACATAATATGTAATATTAACAGTAGCATTATTAATATTAATATATATATATAATTTTCTAATTATTTCGGTTCTCTATTTAAAATTATAAAAATTGCGGCAGTAAAACTTACATTAAAAGGAAACGAAACTATATCAAATTGAATAAAACTAAGTGAAATTTAAAAAATACTATATAGGATTAAATAAAATGAAATAGAATTAAATAATGACAATTGATATTTAAGGAGCGATTACCAGGTAACCAGGTAGATCGTCTGCAGCAGTAAGACGACCTGCTGCAGCCTCGTCCTGTTCACCATTTTTCGAAAATCACGTCAGCGGGTAAAAGAGAACGTCATCTCGTTGGGTTCTTGCACCTCGTCATCGAGCCGCCAGATACTGTAACCAGAGAACCGACCCGATTTTTGTCCTTGACCTTTATTACATATGCATCCGCCAATTCTTCATAGTTCTATTTATTAATACGAAAGAGTTGTATTCATTAATTTAAGAGCGTTTTATTTATCAACGTAAAAACGTTATTAGTAACATTACACGTCAGTGTTAAAAATATTCGTCCAAGCAATCATTCCAAGGAGATGTTAAACAGTATATCTCCGACTACTTGACTAACGATATTAATTGTGAAGAAAAAATATGCAACTGTGATTCTGGACAATATGACTAATAAATTTCAAAAATGTGTTCTAGAAATCCGGAAGAAATGCTGCGTCGAGGCGGCAGCCTCGTCAAACCTCTGGCACTTAGTAGAAAAGACAACGATCTCACCTATCTTCGATCAGGCCGAACAAAGGAGCCATCGTGACAACGGAGTCAGACGTTAGCGGTACCTCGTACAAAAGGGAGAGTGTAGGTCTAGGCGTCCTTCGAAGGACATCTCGGTGCCCGAAGGGTTAGACCTGGCGGCCTGGAAAGGGTACGCGGTTCGCCACCGATCGGACAGGTCCCTCCACGAGCACTATCAACGTCGACGTGGTCGAGGATATCCTCCGACACTCGGATGCTGCGCACCACCCGCACCCCCACCTCCGATTATCACTCTTTCTCCACTAACCTCCTTTTTCCTCTCTCGGACTACGTTCGACCGCGAACCATCTCTGGAAAACTGGCCTCGTCGCCCCTGCGAGCTGCCACCCCATGAATCCTCGAGTCTCACTGACAATAGCTGTCACCCCGAGTCCTGGGCTCTGCCACTATCCTCCACCCTGTCGCCAGACCGTCCTCCATCACCTGGACCACCAGCCGATTCTTTCGCTATTTCGTCTTATTGCTCCGACCTGCTACGACAGCCCCATTTCAGCGCCCTTATTGGATGCCCTATCTGACGATTAATTGTGCAACGCGTATCTTGTCAAACGCTTGTCCAATGCATTTTGCTCTTTTGATTTTTTAATATGCTCGCACTTGGTCATTTATTTACAAGGTCAGCCCCGTTTCTACTTCCTGATCCAACGCGTGCGAACACTGATATTACGATTCTCTCGTGATTCGAGCAACTTCTCTACAGCAACAAGTCGTCATACCACTGTTCAGCACTCTCGGCACCCTTTCACGTTCACTAGGACACGGTCACAGCCCCGCTTCCTGCTTCCTTATCGAATGTCGAACGAAAACGGATCACCGTTACGTTTCCAAAGCTCCTATCGGCTTGCCCAATCGTTCTGTCTCGTCTTTACCTTACGGCGTACACTCGCAGCTTGATTATTTCTTGCTTATCGAACTGGCATTAATTTAACGAAAGTTCAGCACTTTCGCTGTCTCTTTAGGCGCCTCCCGTGCACGCCGCTGTTACTCTCGTCGCACCGTGTGCGACGTACAGCGTGTTCCGCCTTCCGATCTTCGAGCACAGCCTCATCTTCGCCTTTTTTATCGGATCGTTCGCTGGACAAAACAGCCGAGAGAAATCACAGATTATCACTTCCACGTATCGTCGTCCAGCACTCTCCCTTTCGCGAGGTGTTCCATCACTGTGTTTCACTTGGTGTCCTCTCGGGGGTGGCCTCATCCCCCGATGTTTCCCACCCACCCCGCCACCCCTCCCCCCTTTACCCCCTTCCCAGCCCCGTTTTCTCTGCCAATCCGTGCCACTCACCTATTTATCTTTCGCTTCTGTTTAGACACCGATAACGTCAGCCTGTGCTGCTGCTGCTGCTCCACGCTCGCCATACCTCGGAGGCTGCCGTAAAATGAACCACGCATGTGCAGCCCCGTTCCTACCCGCCGACCTACTGACACAGAGTCACGCTGTCTCTGGATCTCGATGCCGGGATCGAACGCTGGCATCCCCTCGACCCCGAACGCCGGGGGAGCCACGCTAACGTCGAGAGTCGTTAACCCTGGGCGATAGCCGCCCCATCGATCTCGGGCTCCCGATGTGCCAGCTTGTCGGAGATTCGATTTTTTTTTCACGGTTCTCGTCTTTTTCCCGATTTTCTCCGACCGAGCCGCCGAAGGTTTGCATCCGATGTTCTCAGACGGAGTCGGACGAAATGGCGGAGGGACGTCGTAGGTTATGTTTCCAAAGGTGGTTGTATGGGATATTTTTTTTTAGAGTTAAAGTAGAAGCTTCTAGCTTTAAAATGAGAAAAGGGAGATCTATGTACGATTCTTATTAACGAAGTTGTGGGCGATTCTATTTTACTACCCCTAGGACTTCGGCCTGTGGGGATATGCTGTCTCCGCTAGCGCGCTGTTTTATATTAAAGCGGGATTTCGAAAATATCAATTGGCGCAAATTAAAGTAGAAATTTCACCCATTAAAACGAGCTACGGTACATGATTGTAAGATTTTTTTTCAGTAAGTTACGGACGGTTCAATCTTCTCACCTTCTTGAAACGGTCCACGTCTGTTTGTCTCAAGAATCTGAAACTTCTTCTTGCACCACGAAATTTTTAAAAAATTGTAACTTTTAGCAGAGGTGAAAGCAGATGTTTCATCCTTTGAAATGAGCCACGACATGTCATCGTACAATTGTTTTTTAGAAAGTTACAAGATTGTCAATTTCTCATCCCCTATTTGAAAATATCACTAACAAGAGAAAACTGTCAAAAGAAAAATAGAGTAAACCATCATAAAAGTAAGCAATTTAAGGGTGGAAAAAACTAGAATCCTACCCTTTAAATATGACTATAGCCAATTCGTCGTACCATTTTTCTTCACAAAGTTACAACAGTTCGAACATCGTCGACCTTTCGTCGAAGGTTTATGAATACTTTGATATCAGATCGAGTTGATTTCTCATTTAATCTTTGGCAACATTTCGCATCAGTTTTTCCGAACCGTTCGTTTCCTTTAGAAAATTCGAAGGGTGCAAAGAAGTCTCTGGTTGAGCTGAAACGGGATCGGGCGAAAGTGTTTGAACAAGCGTCGAAGCTCAATTACAGCGACGCCGGGTTTTCGATTCGAGGCACGGCGCTCTTTCGAGTTTTTCTTTCATTATAATGTTGCCGATGTTGTCCTAGTTTTTCCTGAAGTACATATTTTTCAGAAGGAACCTGAAAGCCCGTGCTCGCGGATCCCTTCGGCGGATGCGACGTCAGGAACGTCGACGGAAGAAAGGTCGAAGTTGAGAATGAAAGTTGTCTCCCCTAGACCCGTTCTCCTTTGGAAAATAATTGACGCTCTTACGTGGAGCTAATTTGACCCGAAAATTAACGTTTCGTCTCATCTAACTAAAACATCTACCTATCTCTTTGCAAATATAATATTTATAATTTGCAAAGTCGAATCTGTGCGAGCGAAACTGAATAAATGCATATAGAAATTAAATATACATGAAAATGAAATGAAAATGATTATTAATAAATTTATACTAAAAAGAAAGGTAGTATAGAATAGTATGGAAAAAAAATAGGATAGTATAGAAAATTAATAAAAATATATTGAAGATAAATAAAATATATATTTGAGGTAAATAAATATATAACGTATAAGAAGACATTTTGATAGAAAATAATTAAGTATATTGTAATAATATAAGCACACTCATAAGTATATTTATATTTTCTTAATTATTAAGATATAATTATTGTAGTACTTCCCTATTAGAACATTGTAATTAATACATATTGTATCAATTTTAGGATATGTTAATATGCGCAACAAATTCAATATGTTATAAATATAAATAACAGAAGGAACTAGCGATAAAAGAAATAGGAATATTCGTTAACGCTGCTGAACGTAGGATTATTGGAGTTTGCGCGGCAGACTGTTTCGTCTCCCAGGTGGGAGATCCACGAGGATCTGTCACAAGAATATGTAGATCTCGTTCGCAAGTGCCGGTATTCGGTTCGAGGTTCTTCTATTTTTCGGCAATTATCCGTGCTACCTACGCAACCATATTCCTGGAAACCAGTCGCCGACATGTTCACGTGAGTCTTACTTCCCCATTTTTATTTTCTAAACACGTACGATACTGTCCGCCAGCCTTCCGTTAACAACTGCAAACGATAATTAAGCCAGCATAATTATTGAAAAAACGCAGTATTCAAAATAATTGAATCAATTATACAAAACAATATAAACAACTGAAAGATTTAGCTAGTATTATTAATGTACAATATCCTAAAAAACAATTTCGAAATTGACACATTCATAAAAAGACGAAATGAAATATTTAAGCGAAGATTAAAATCGCGATAAAATTCTCAAAGGGGATATGTTAAATAATTATTCAGCGAAACGTGTAATTTTACATTTGACAAAAACTTAAATGGCACACGATGTGGAACGTTGTTTCACGAACATATTGATTTTTGTAAAACGAAAGTGAAGCGAATTGTTTCTTTTTTGTATTCCCTTGGATATTGATAATTTTTGAAAAAGTCGGCGCGAAAAGAGATTCGCCTAAACGCCCGCAGTCTGATTGCTGCACGGATATTAGCAGCTCTCTCGGCTCTGTGTGAAAAAAAAAGGAGCGAGGTGTAATAAGCAAAAAGGAGCGAGCGGTTGGTAACGAAAAAAAAAGAGAGAAAAAAAAATACGGGAAAACAGAGAAAAAGACTGATTATTTTTTTTCGGCTATCGCGGATACACGTTTACCAGGAGTACTCGTACCACTTTAATTTCAGCTTTTCATTAACGGCTTGTGCCAATAGTGGCCACATTTGCGAGCCCGGCCAAACAGCTAACTCGGAATCTCGATCGGTGACAGAGCTTTCATTACTATAATATATTCCGCGATACGCTTCGATGTTTAATAAAGTTCAATTGTCACCGAGCCGACGACTATTTTATTTCTACGACACAAAAGCAAAAAGTGTGTACAATTCGAGTAAAATTAAGAATATGAATCTATTAATGATAAAGCTCTAAATACACTTATTGCAATTTATTTAACGAATAATTTCCATCCGCCTACGTAACAATTTCACATAAACAATACGAACGAATACAGTGGCTACCGAAATTTTAAATATATGTTCCATAATTTGTGCATTCACTTTCTTCGAATCTTGTAAATTTACTATATCGTTACATATTCGTGTAGCCTTTTTAAAACTGAACAAATTCTGTTTAAGCAGTTTCCCAAAATATCGCTTCCATCGAAAGTTATTACGAATTTAATTGTCCAAGTTATAGATTCCTGGATAGCCACGTGGTCGCGTCTATAGTATATGCTACTCCACGATACCATGAGTATTCAAATCACTGTAATTACTGACAGAGGCAAAATTTAACAAATCTGTTCGAACAAAAGTTGCTCTATTTTTTATGAGCAGTCTGGCTACGCGAAAATTATTGCAATATATTATTTAAACAAACGAGAAAATCACAAGATCATACGTTCGTGTAATAATCGGTGCCTAGGTGTTTCGAGATTATTTCGGAGCTATAGAAATTGTGTAACACATTGGGCAGTATGTAACACATGGTTTTAAGTGTCTGCGGCGGTACAGGGGGTTGAGGAAGCCTTGTTTTTCATAGTCCCTCTGTAAAATGGCACCGGAAGGACTCGAAGGGCGATTCTGACGTAACGAGGGAGAACGTTCACTCGAAAGATCGAGGGGTACCCTCGTCGGAAGTTGCTGAGTCCGCGGCTAAGGAGAGCTCTCTTGTACTCGTATCCCCCTTCTGGCCCCCTGCCGCCCCCTTCTCGACGGCCACCCACATGTGACCCTGTGCTCTGCCTATCTCCAGTTTCTTTTTTTCTACCGATCGTTCTTTAATCGTTCACTCGTTTATCTGCTCCGCTTACCCCCACCGCCGCGAACTTTGTTTTCCCCAACAAAACAATTGCTTTTGAGCAACAGCGCATTAAAAATTAAACAAAACAGTGGAATAATTTCAGTTAAATAATCGGGGCGGTGGAATTCTAATAAAATAACTTTAATACTATAATTTGCGTACAATAATTTCAATACTATAATTTGTATACAATAATTTGAATAAAAATAATTCCAGTAAAACGATTTTAGTGAAATAATTCGAATGAAAGAATTTGAATAAAATAATTTCAATGATTTAGAATAAAATAAAAATAATGTGTATGGAATTGGATGGCTGCTGGTGCCGAGAAGGGAATTAATCGTTTCTGTTACAGACTAGTGTTTCTAGTGCTACTGGCAATTAAGCACAGGAATTATGCCCTTGACGTTTCCTCCCCCTCTCCGAAAGGTTCCTCGAAGTCTGCGGCGAGTAGGGGTACAATGAACGACATTGTCTCGAAAAATATTACTATGGTGCTCGAGAACCTCTTGATGAATTATGAAAACAATCAGCTGCCCACTCACGGCAAGGGTAAAGTAGAGTGAACAGTTTGGCAACGACGTGCGACGCGTGTCCGAATTTCTTATTTTTCTCGAAATTATTGCGACGCCTCCCGTCCGGAACATTTTCATTCTTTTTGTTATCCACTTTATCCAAGAAGAAAGACAAATGGATTCGGTATCGTTCGGTCCGATCGTTCAGGATAATCCGGCTTATGCGAGAAAATCGTGTGTTCACACTCCGTCGCTTGACTCGCGGTTATAATTGGATTAACTTAATTGAGCAATTACAAGCAATTAATTTTTATCATATTTCCCACATCCGTCGGACCAATGAGAAAATTAAGCTCAACAGAGAAATCAATTAATCTTGGAAAATCGTCGGAACTAGGAAATACGAATGCAGGGATATTGACACATTAATTCAAAATTCATTCGTTATATTTCTTTGTCGATTTTTCTATGGTATATGTCTTTAGTATAAAGTCGTTAACGGTAGACCCTATCGCGTGCATCGTTTTCTAGGAAATCGATTCTTACGGCGTGCATCCAATATTGTTTCAAAACTAATTGAACAACCGACGAACTTCCCTCGTTAGCATTTTAAAAAATTCGTCTGCGGAAGCTGTCGCCGACCAAGCATATGCGACGTCAAAAACAAGTCACATATTAATAGACTTCCCTAATTAAATAGCATTCGATTACTTATTGAATATTATATCTCTATTTCTGTTCTACATAAAAATATAGAACAGAAAATATAAAATAGGGTCGAATGAAATTCAAATTAAAAAATACTACGTGCCATGAACGTTGATGTTTATAGTAACAGCAATAATTTTAAGTATTTAATGAATTAATTATTAAATATTATATCCTGATTTCTCTTCTATACAAAATAAAGTCGAATAAAATTCAAATTAAAAAATATTACAAGCAATAATTAAAATTATTTATCTATGGCCTCGCAGCAAAGGAATCTCGGTTTCGCTGTTATCATTTCTACATTGTTCCTGTTTGTTTAAACAGCGTTTCGGAGGGGGAAACTGGAGTGTGTCCAATAGTTATGCGGTTCGACAAAGCGTACGAGTTTCTTTTTCGGCAGAAACGAGCGCCGGCTATACATACATCATCGTACGGTTTCTGTTCGGTCTGATCTGTGTTACCGGAACAAACTGTCCATTTTCGGTGTCTTTCCGATCCGCAGAAGAGTTCGAAATTTCCTGCGACTGATGTTTACTCCGCGCGATACGTTTTCACTCTTTTCTGTCCGCCTACCGGTGCCCGCGGTGGCACGGCCCAAACATATCGGGTGCAAAATAAATATAAAACGGCCATCAAATGGGAGCGACGGTAAAGCGAGAATAAAATAAAAATAAAACGAAATTCTGCGAGTAAAAGTGAGTAGACACGACGGCGTGGACGATGCGCAAATAAACGATAAACAAATACGCGAAGGGTGTGGCACTTGATTCTCTTTGAGATATTTATTCCTTTTCATAAAATTAATAGATCTCCAGATTATTTTATAAAACGCTTTCTACAATTCTTGACAATTTTTTAATTTTATACATACTTGCATATAATCGAAATTTGCATTCTATTTTTATTCAGTGGAAATTTTGTTATTTAATTTTATATACGTTGCATCAGGAAGAAATTCGTCTTTGTTATTTTTCGTATTCGGATGTAAACAAAATTATTCTAGTGGAAAAATCGATTCGAAGATCACGGTGAGGGGTGTATCGATTTTGGATGATGATGATCGAGCGAAAAGAGAAAATAGGAAGCCGATACGAGAGAACTGAGGGACGGTAGGTTGGACCGCAGCCAGCCGAAGAAAAGTATCCTTCCGAAATTACCTTTATTCCCATCGTACGGCTTCAATTTTCCGCAATTTTCCCTGTTGCCCGTCGCGGAACACGGAAGCGGCTTACTAATGCTCCAAATTCGTCTGATCCGAAATCAGAGCACTTCGTTTCGCCAGCCGCGCACGGGGCTGTCTTCCATTTTAGTTTCGGTCGTTCGTACTTTCTATTTTTCCTCCCGATAAACAGATGCAATGAGTTCGGATGGCGATCGTGTCAGAGTTCGAATCACGATCAGAGTGATAAAGTAATATCGTGAGCCGATGACATCTAATTACTGCTGATGACTAATGTTTGATCCGCGCGCAGACAGGCGTCACGAGTTGCACAGCTGTTCGATAATTTCCATCCTCGATTTGTACGATGCCTATAAAAAATGTTGTATAAATAATTTTATGTTATTTTCATTTTTATTAATTATTATATAGTATATTATTATATTACATAGTTGCGTACTTGTAGTAATGCCTTTATTAATTGTTATGCGATTATATATCTGTATTAATACTTTTATTAGCTGTTTAATAATTATTATAATCAATCTTATTACTATTTTTATGATCACCAGGTATACCCACGGTGGTGAAGACGAATATTTTGATAAGAAGCATGGGGCCTGTGTCCGAACTCGACATGGTGAGTCGGAAATGTAAGAATACCTTAGCAATATTTTTTAATCACTATGTTTTAAGTGAAAATTTTGAAAACTGAATTTTTTAAAACACCTCAAAGTTATTGTTGTTACAGGACTATTCAATGGACTGTTACTTTCGACAATCGTGGCGAGATTCTCGTTTGAGTTTTCTAGGTCCGATCAAATCTCTGAGTCTCAGTATCAAAATGCTGGAACGTATATGGCGGCCGGATACATATATTTATAATGGGAAGCATAGTTACGTGCATACCATTACGGTTCCCAATAAATTATTGAGAATCTCGCAGGACGGCGATATCTTATACTCTATGAGGTATTCTGTACCATATTTCCTACAATATCTAATAATTAATCCTTAGCTAAATACTTAATCTTATTTTATAACAATTTTAATCTGAAAAATAGACTTACTATAAAAGCAAAGTGCCCCATGGAGCTCAGAAACTTCCCCATGGACCGGCAATCGTGTCCGTTAATTCTTGGAAGCTGTGAGTATCATTTAATATATTTTACAATGTTTATTAAATCACCATTTTAGTCGTACTTGAATATTTAAACGGTACATCATTTAAATATCAATCGGAATAAAGTATAAGAAATACCTTCTCGAATTTAATCAACTTTTTAATCTATATTTCATTTCGAGGATGCCGTCTTTCCGTGTCCGCGCGAAAGAATGCACGTGCAGCGCAAACATATAGGCATTGTCCATAGATGCAGCCGGCGTTTTATAGCCGACATAAACCCTTTCCAATTGGAACTCCACTCGCGTCGTTCCTTGATTTTCGTATTCGTGTCCGATATAATTCGTCAGCTTTATTATTTTCCAATGCTCGGAAAATTTAATATTCTGGAACGTTTCATCGTTTGCCAATACTCCTACGCTTTACATATGTAAATATTCATCTTTCGTCCTTTGTCCAAATAAATTAAATGTTTCTTTGTTCATAACGACACACGGTACATTACAAAAATTCGAGTGTCCAGAAGAGATACCCGGCATCGTGTCTGTAATCATTTTTCGCATACTCGAGCAGCTATTAATTATTTATGAAGAATTTAACATTTCATGACGATATAACGAAGCTTCTTTCGACGTCTGTACAGCGCCAGTTCGTCCAGTGGCAAGACGCTCAAACTGTTCGTCAGATTCGATCGTCGATAATTTGGCGAATAGTTTGAACCTTCTGTTGTAAAATGGCGCCACCAATGTGTTCTGCAATTACCGACTACTCTTCTTTATCGGTCACGTTGCCCAACAGTTTGGGCGTTTTAACACTGGACTCTGCTGTCGTGTAAATAATCTTTGCCGAAATATCGTTGCTTTCTATGGAGAATACGGTACGAATCATTCTTCGATATTTGATATTTGTATTACAATACATGAAATGGAAAATGATCTTATTAACTAATTGATTGCAACTCGGATATGCAGAATGAATCGTTAATTAAAAGCTTAATATATTTATGCGATTAGATGCGTACACATCAGGGCAATTAGTGTACGAATGGCAAGAAGGTTCTTCTGTAAACTTCGTGCCGGGAATGGCTCTTTCGCAGTTCGATTTAATGGGTTCGCCGTATAGAAATCTAACTTATTTTCGACGGGAGGGTGAGTTCTCGGTTCTCCAGGTCTCCTTTAACCTGCAACGGAACACAGGGTATTTTCTTATTCAGGTTAGACAATTTTTACATCTCCTTATTTGCAGAAATCTTACAGTTAAACAAACAGCAAGATTAATCTGTTAAATTATTTTATAATCGAAAAATCTGCTGAATAATTTCTTCAATTATTTTATAATCTGTTTAATGATCCGTATAATGTATAGTAGTAAAGTTAGTAGTTAAATTCATTAAATTTTCCGTGAATTTATGTGAGTTTATGTACAGGTTTATGTACCCTGCGTCTTGATAGTGGTGCTTAGTTGGGTGTCGTTTTGGATCCATCGCGAAGCGACCAGTGATAGAGTTGGATTAGGTGACTGTAAAATACAAGGATTTGAGAAATCTTTACTGAAAATCATTTAATGAATTCTGTAGATCATTGATTTTACTTTGCAGGTATCACCACTGTGCTGACATTATCGACCATCAGCCTCGATTCTAGGACTGATTTACCAAAAGTCAGATATGCCACTGCACTCGACTGGTTTTTGTTAATGAGTTTCGGCTACTGTATCGCCACCCTTTTGGAATTCGCTGGCGTACATTATTTCACAAAAGTGAGAAATTTTGAAAATAAATTATGAAATTCCGCTATTAACTAATCTTCCTCGATAATTTTATAAAAATGTTTTGCTAAGGTTGGCAGTGGAGAGATTCCTATAGACGAGGAAGATCTTGAAGACGACAGTGAAGTTAATTACGACGGGTTCTCTAGTATTGGACCCTGCAGCCCTCAGACGGTTAACCCGCCAACCATAATCGATGTACCTCGTCGGGGTAGTTCCTTAATCTGCGACGTCTACGATTGCAATGTATAAAAATTCTCTTTTTAATTATCAATATTGTTAAACATTTTTTAATACATTTGATACTCGTATTAGGAGTCAATGGCCTATGGCAGAGGGTCAATGACAGTGGCCGTCGCGTCCAGACCATCGACAATGGAACGTCAAACGCAAACGGAAGTGTGGATACCAAAATGGCGACAGTTCCTTTACTGTCTCGCTGGCGACGAAGCGTTCAGGTGGCAAATTTTCAACGTCGAAGTAAACGTAATTCGAATGGAATTATTTAATCAAGTTATTCGCACTACTGTGTTCGCAGGAGGCGCAGACAAAGGGAAGCCGCGGGAAACTGCAAGAAGAGGGGGGAGAATATAGCGAGACACATAAATAGCGTTTCCTACATCGACAGAGTAGCGAGAGTAGTGTTCCCGACATCATTCGGGCTGTTGAACGTTTGTTATTGGGTGATCTATGTCACGTACCAAGAGGAATTTAAATGGCAAGATCCACCGATTGGTTCAATCTCTCATAAATAACTCTGTTCTACCGCTATCAGAGATCTGTAATTAAATAATAGTTGCGACAAGAAAACTGGATGAAATACCATCGTCTAAAACATTTACGTTCGTTACTAACTTAGGTTAATATACCATTCTCCGAATGTTCTAAGTGGGCGTGACCTAGCGGCTCCTAGGCGGCGAACGCCGGAATCTGTAAGAAAACGCAGGGACAGGCAACTGAACAACGTTCCACGCTTACGTTTTTATTGTAATAGATTGTATTGAAATTTGTCGCATTCTTTTGAAAACAAAAAGTGTTGTCCGTCCGCTTCGTTTCGTCTCTACAATATGATTTTCTCCCTTAGTTCATTTCTCTCTCTCTCTCTTTCTTGTTCTCTCTCTCTCTCTCGTTCTTACAATTCAATGCACAACAAGTTGTCCCAAGATTCGTGAGATATACCGTACGTTTTCATACGCCTGCGACGGCGTATAACAAAATTCGACATAGACTACAACAACAACAACACTCTTACCAGAACGCAGAAATATCCGCTCGCTGTCCCATTCACACGAGAATACGATCTACAGGCTCTATCACGATGTGAATATATACACGATGCCATTGGCGTCGCTAAAAAAGAAATGTTCGCAATCGTTCAGTTTCTTCTCTTTCCCTCACATTCTCGCATACTCTTTTTTTACCCGACATATGTACTTTTTCTTGCTTCCCCCCACCCCCCACCCCAACTCTTACTTTCTCTCTCTCTCTCGCTCTCTTTTTCTCTTTCATTCTTTCTCTCGCTCAATCACTCTCTCCCATGCTCGCGTAACTCTATGTACAATTACCATTCGTTTAGGATGTTAGTAAATAATAATTAGTATCGTACGTTCTACGCTGTAAACAGTTTAACAGTTCTGCTTAAACGCTACAGTGCTAAGTAATTTCGTTAATTACTTATATCACATTGTTCATGTACACATAATATTTTTCTGCATATACTTATCCCCCCTCCCCCCTTACCCTCCCTTTCCCCCCGGATCGTCCACCATCTCTTCCTTCGCGGACCGATGCGAGCTCTATGTACAAAAAGGACAAGAGAAATCATGAAACGGATATATAATATATATTGGTGGTCGCCGTTTTGTACCCGCGCAGCGAACCTGTCTGGTTTCTACACCGCTGAGCGCAAACCGGTTGGCACTCGGCCTAACCTCGAAAACGCTCCTAACCTCTGAAAACCTCTTCTTTCTTTTTTCTTGCTTACGCTGGTCTCGGGACTGACACGAAACAGCCAGACACGAAGTTAAACGAAATATCGTTGACGCATTGTAATGACAAATTTCTCTCTCTCTTTCTCTCTGTGCTCGTAAATGTGTAACGATAACATAAAAGACAATTTACATTTGGTAAATTCGAATCGACCGCTCGGAATGCCCCCCATCTATTACGATTATGTACAACGATTGCACGATTTCGGGATCGGATCGAACGAAAGTGCGAAAATCACGGTTTCGGAAAGTCTTTACGCTTCGTATGTAGCCACGTCAAGGAGGGAAATGAAATGACTAGTGCGCACGCGCGAGCGCAGAATTTTGCTTCTTTATCCAGTTGCAAATTTCGAGCGATGCAAACAAATAATACGTTTCGTTCGTCTTTTGTTGCTTTGAATCCGATCTACGTGGAATATCGTTGGGATATTTGTTCTCCAAGCTGGCGTTGGTCTTGCTCTATAAAAAAATATATAGCGTATGCAGAACGGAAAGACAATCGTAGACACAGCAGTGTTTCGAAGATAGTCTTTGTAAAAAAACTATCCCTGAAAATTGCGGTTAAAATTTCACTTTTGAAAAGAAATTTTTACACGTTCGTACAGCCACCGTGAAACTGAGTATCTTTTGTTGGAACCATTTTTTCAAATTGCGCGCACGTCGAAGACTATACTGGTTTATGTGGAAACCATAGGCGGAAGTACGCAGGGGGCAGCCGAATAATTGAAATCATTAGAACTCTTGGTACATACATGCGGAATTTTGGGAAACTGTTCGAACAAAATCTATCCAGTTCGGCGAGAGCTATTCAAATATGAAAGAATTTTGTTTCTAATATGTAAAATAATTCTTTGTTTTCCGAAATATCGCTGTATCGATTTCGAAGTATACGAACGATTGACGCCGCAGAAGAATTCGTATTTGCATTCTATAGACCAGGTCTCGTGGCTGGTGTATATTGTACAAATAAAGCGTGAAAAAGTCACCGTAGTTATCAGATTAAAATAACAACATCGCAAATGATTGGCAATGCTTCGGATCAAGAATAACGAGTAAAAAAGTCATTTTCGTAAAGTATACGTAAAAGAAATTCGTCCTTTCGAAAGTAGTTCTCGAAACGAACACTTTTCAAAGATTGTCGAATATACAAATGTAATAATGAATCAACTAATCGATGAAATTAATGAAATTAATCGTTGATCAATAAAAAAATAAGGAACAAGAAAAAATTAGTACGAACACTTTGCAAGAATGTACAATTGAACTGACTTCATTTCGTTGTCAATCTATTGTGTAATTTTCTTCTTATTTTTTTTAGAGAAAAAGACAGACATGTACGAAAAACTTTGATATATTTCTAATCGAAGGATCGCCCTCGATTCATTAGGAATTGCATGTTTTATCGTACAGCACGTTATGCACGATGGGCTACTGATTCAGTAGCGTTGCTAGTCGAAACATCTACTAATTTAGTAGTACTATCGTCGCTAAAGTTTATAATTCATCGTGCTCGATCCGTTTCACGCGAAACCGATACTCTGTTCAAGCGTACACGACTCCATCCCGTATAGCTCTCTATACATCTTTCGTTATTGCTAGTCTGTTTCTCGTCAAATAGTTGCTATCCGGCTACGAACCACCGATATACGATTCTCCCTCGTCGGCAATACACCCATGAGACACAACCAAACGCCGTTGCTTGTATTATTCGACCTAGAGGCGTTGCCGATCTCCCCCTCCGAGGCAAGGCTTCAAAAATTGAAACTGATAATTTCCCCAAGCGATTCTAGTAGACGCTCTGTCGAACTAGGGTGACATTTTCCATCGACATTCCGGGCGTGTCGTTCCCGAAATAAAAATGAAAAACAACGATTTCACTCTCCGCTAACCAATAACTTAGTAAAAACCGACGCAGCGCCCACGCACTTTACATACATACATCATATATCAGCTTGATTGACTGACCGAGCCATCGATTAAATAATTTAAAAAATAAAAAAAAGAAAAAACAAGATGTACATGTATGCGTACGCAGATACGAGTAATAATAATACTAGGGTATAATCCATGATATCTGAATGAGACCGTTAATAATCACACTTCACTCTCCCTCCTATCAACATTATTTTTCTCCTTCACAAATTCTAATCAATTTGAATTGAATTGATTCCGTGATCCTCAGACCTTTCTGTCGCGAGAGAGCTTGCTTTTTCATTATCTTTCTTCTTGAAATGTTAGAGGGTGAAATCTACAGTTCAAGAAGATCGAAACTGCCGGCGATTCGAGGATATCGCGATCGCGCGCAACAAAAATCGTTAACGCATCCATGGGAGATTATTTCATCGACTTATGATCAGAATTTTTTGTCGAATTAACGGTCTCGTATCGAGTATATCGAAAGAAAGCTCGAAAGCTCAACGTAGAAAGCGATTTAAAATAGTACGGTGAACGGTCACGTGATATACAAGCCGTTCAGGTCCCAATGCGCGTGCACCCATTAACGACCTAACCTCTAAACACCATTGCTCTTTCAATATTTCCAAGTCACAGCTGAGCGTCATTGAAACAAATAAAGTCGAGACGAACGCATTCAGACTGACGATCAATATTTTTTACTGCGACGAGATCTTCGCGCATTTTTTCTTTCTTTTTTTTTTTTTTGGTCGGTCCGAGCTGAACCATAAAACTTTGTTCTTGTTGATCGCGAATCCTGAATACGTTCGAGGGCCAAGTACACACAGTGCGTGCTCATTTATATTTGTAAAATAAATATAAGCGAATAAATACTCGAGCACATGATAAACGTCCACCGTGTCTTCCCGCGGCATGCTCTCGACGTGACAGAAATTTGTACGATCCAATTTCTCGAGAGTAAACATAGGCGTTTGATAAACGTTTCTCCACAGCCACTGTATACGTTAATTTAAAAAAGAAAAGAAAGCACGAGCGTATACCGTCCATCCGATTCCCAAGACTTTGATTAAGAAACCAATCATGTCGTGCGAATTCATTAATTTAACATCACTCGAAGCACAGTCGTATTTGTTTTCTCCGCTCCCATCAACCTCCCCGATTGCGCGCCAGTATCGCGAAATTTCAAAATCAATTTTAACATTTACATAACAACGTCTATATGTACAAAATTCAATTTCTATATCTCAGCTGCCCTGACGAATTTTTACAAAATCAAGATTAAGCAACAGCCAATATCCAAGAGGGCGCGATTTCACAGTGATCATTAATTATTTACGCATTCGATCGATGCGTATCGACTTAACGAAAATTTAGACCAACAGGGTACCGCACGCAACCGGCAAGTGAAACAAAAGCCACCCAACAGCTCTTTAATCGGTTCAAAGACGCCAGAAGATTTCGAATGATCCCTAGACCGACGTCGCATAGGCGCAGGATCGTCTCCAGAAGATCTCTAGCCAGACGCATCCGCGCGCGTATTAACCCTTAAACGGTAGATTATTTTTACAACCATACTATTGACAATGTATACGACAACTCTGAGCTTTATTCGATAGTTCTTCAAATCATCTACGATAGTTCATTCAAATTAAAATCAATTTAAGGGACTTATTTTTTCGCAGACTTATTAGCCCTTGTTATTTCGAAAACAACAGCAACTTATCGTATTCTCTGGGTCAAAGCGAACCCTGCGACTGCGGGGAGAGGGTTAACACGTATACCATGTATCCATGAGACCTCAGCGTCGGGATCTTCTGGCGATTCTCTAGTTCACTCTGTGGAAGAGCTCGAATTTCAAACACGAACGAACGCAAGTTAGAAATAGAAAAGTTTCCTCCCGTATCAAGAGTAGACAACCGGTCCGCGATCCAGATCGCATATCCGCGATCTCTCTGTCTCGCTTTATCACGTGGTTCCCTCACGCGGCGGTCGGTCGCGAGACTCGCCGTTGACGTTCGATAGACGTCGGATCATTTCTCAAAGGAACTTCAGCTTCCTTTGATTCTGTCAGACGGTCGAGTGCGTGGTCGACGAGGGCTGCGTGCTGGACGCCGTGGTCGACTGCGGACTGGAGGTTGACGGTGAACTGACCACCACGACTGGCTTCACCAGGGTGGTGGTGTTGATGTACTGAGCGTTCACGATCGGCATCTGCGCGACCGACTTTAGGATCGGCGTGGTGATCATCTTGCCGGCCAGGCTCGAAGGCGCTATAATGTGCGCCGTCATCTGACTTCCTTGGGAGACCACGGTCATCGGCGTAACGATCGGCGTCAGACCCGATAACGGTGTGTGCGAGCCGACGATGTGGGCGATACCCTCTGTGGACGGAGCGTTCTGCATCACCGTGGTCGACCCTGGCTTCCCCGCCGTCGTCTGTAGCGACACGCCCGCGTGGCTCAGCGTCAACCCTGCCATAAGACCAATGAGAATTAGAATGCCATCGAATTGCTATATCCAAAGTATTGATAGAAGATACGATCACGTTTGTAAACAAAACGCTGACCTTCTACGCATCGGAAAACACATACAGAAAGATAACAGTCGCAATAATTAATCGTATTTAATGCTACGATCGTGTAAAAAGTACAAAAATGAAGGTACGGGATTTATGAAACAGAGCATAATAAAGTGGAACAGATAATCGTGTACAGTACACAAAAATATAGTTAAAAGTAAATGTTGGTCACTTCTGAATCTGTGCTGGCTATTAACAAACCGCCTAACCCTGACCACTTTTGCACAGCGTGACCATTTTTTGTAGCATCATAGTGTTAAAGAGGCGCTAAATCTTAAGTAAGACACTTCTCGCCTTTTTACAATGCGTGTTTTAAATGCTTTCAATAGAATATACATTTAAATTTCGATTTTCTCTATTAACGGGGATTTGAACCAGGGATATAGAGATCCTTCGACCCGAAGATAGTGCCTTAATCGACACAACCATCAGGTCTCTGACTACCTCGTCGGCTCTAAAATCGTTATAACCATTGCAAGCATTTATTTGTATCGCATATTTAGTAAGTAACACCTAATAATTAATTATCCACAAAATAAATACATAGAAAACAATTACGGATTTAATATTAGTTTAGAAAACAGACTAACATTTCAATAAAATACACGAACAAATGGATAGTTTCATAAACTACGTTCCTTCATTTTTTAACGACAAGTTGTTTGTCGAACAAATGTATAAAGGTATAAAATATTTTCTCCTTTTTAAAGTAATTCCTATCCAAATTGCGCATAAGAACATATACAATATGTTTCTTGAAACAGTGACAACAGCTTTCTCTCGTTACCGTCCCGTAGCTTTGAATAGGAACCGCGATGTTACCGAGCACACGATGCTGTTTACTATTGGCTGCCGAACAGGTGACGTCACATAGTGAAACGGGGCGCGCAGAACGTTATTGGACGCGCCGTAGGGCGGCGGGTGAATTTGAAATCAAACGAGGGAACGCTGAAAATCGGACGTACCGTTTGCTGGGAGTATGTTCAATTCAGCGCCTCCCGGTAGTCGGGTCAGCTCCGACCCGTTCCCACCGACCAGTGTCACGCCGCCCACCATTTTATGCGTGTTCTGCGAGTCCCCTGCTCTTATCCTCGTTTGGGCGTCTGCGACACAGTTTTATATATATTATAAATCGAGCAAGGAGCTAGTGAGACGACTGAGACCAACCCTAGCGTCGCGTGGACGCTAAAGAGCGAGCTCCGCCGTCGTCGACAGGCGGATCCTACTCACTCGTCACGTTCAGGGCGGGTGAATGCGCAGCGAGGACTATCGGTCTTCCCTCGTTCGTAGAGTGGACGAATGTGACCGGCCTTACGTCGCTGGCGGAGGACTGCACGGCTAAGGCCAACGGCCTATCGTTGTTGGACAGATTCGAGTGCACGAACGTCACTCGGTTGTCGTTGGCCGTGGACGAGTGAACGACCAGCGCCACAGGCCTTGGCTCGCTTCCAGTGTTCGATTGCACGGCGATCAGCGGCCTCGATTGATCCGAGGAGTTCTGCACGGCCAGCGTCAACGGTCTCGACTCGTTGTTGCCCGGGGTGTGAGCGACCAGCAGCTGCCTGGTGTCCCCAGGTATCACCCTCAGGCTCGGTCCGATGTGCTGCAGGGTCGGCACGATCGTCGCCAGGCCCTGGTTCGTGTTCAGCATCTGCGCGCTGATCGGTAGGTGAAGCTGGTGAGGCTGCTGCACTATACCGGTCGGCGATGTAGTCACTTTCTCCTGGAACGAAACCATTCTTTGAAACTACAATTTTACAGCGTTCCAGTTCTGTATCTCAAAACTCGCAGCGCATCTTAATTTTTTTAGACTTCGCGCAATCTTTATTAAATAATACGCTTGAGTAAAGTAATTTATTATGCCGCATCCATTTAAATAAAAAATATTAATCGAGTTATTTGACCGACACTAGGTACATTTAGCATTAATAAAAAAAAGGATGATGTTCGCGCGCTTACATAAACCATTGCACACAACCCCCGTGTGAAAGGCCATTGAAAGACGTGAATTTCTATTGCACCGTTTCACACACAATCGCTAATAATCACGTTGTGCCCAAACGGCTTGGTCAGTGCTTGCAGATTTCATTTCAAATGTTTCTGCGCCAGAAAAATTGTACATCCGTTACATGCACAGGCTGGATGGTTGGTTGTCACCTGTGTCGGGGTTTCGAACCCACAAACGCAGGATTACCAAGCCGATAGCCACCCATCGAGCTAATGCACGCGTCCGAAAAACCTTGTCGCGATAGTTCCATAAAAAGGTGTCGTTTTAACGCCGTGTTAGCATTCCGAGTAAGACAAGCCGGAGGCTTTTCGTCGAACAGATCTTCGGATTTACCTGTGCCGGGGTAGGAATGCTAGGCGTTGGCGTTCTGGGACTTGAACTTGCCGGCGGACTTTCCCTAGAACTTTGCGCAAGGTTGAGACCCTGTGTCTGACAGACAACGGCCGCGGTTGCGACTTGATTATGAATATTGGGAGTGGTGCTGGAGGTCTGCAGCGTCTGCGGTGAGCTGGCCGTGGCTGCGCTGCTGAGGCTGCTGGTGCTGCTGTACCTCGTGCCTCCGCGGGCCAACCCCGTCACGTCCACCTCCATGTTTTCTAAAAATTCGACGTTTTCAATTTTCCGAAACGTTGACCTCGTCGATTTTTACTTTAATCGCTCTGTCCTAAATCCGTTTATTTGTTTAAAAAATGAACACCGGTTTTGATTTGAAAAATTATATTTATAATATATATATGGATTTAGGATAGTGCCACTGAAGCAAATATTTATTAACATACGATTAAGTGAAATATATAATATATTTTATTTAGATATTTTTCATTTTAAATTACACTTCGCGAACCGTCGAGAAACGGCTGCTGTTAGCAAACTAGACGGTAATGTGTTAATGAAATAATCGAGAAGCGCGGAATGATTTTGGATTTACCACTTTTGGTGGCGGTGACGTCAGTAGCCGAACTCTGTTCCGGCAGAAGAGTATTAAAATCAATATGATCCCACGTGGCGGTGAGCTCCTTCTTTAAAGCTAGTAACTTTTGCTGGGCAGCGATTTTCTCTCTGGCGAGCCTCTCCATCTCGTGCTCGCAGTCCCGTTCCTTCCTCCTCAACGTCTGCAACAGAGTTATCAAAGCGTTGAAGAAGCGTCCGCCCAGCCACGACGCGTTACCCTAAATCCCCGATCCTTCGCCGACGCTGATAACCGTACCCTATTTCTGTGACACAAAAGCACCGACGGAATTATTAGGTCGAGTAATAAATAACCTCTATTTTTTTATCAGACATTTATTGCATTCCTATTTATCTCGTTTCCTTTAACTGGCTTTCTTCTTTTCTTACATTTTATCTATTTGCAACCCTTATCCCCCATAGTTGACAGATAGGTACAATAGATTCCACCCAGCTGCGTCGGAAGTTATTCACGACTCGACCTAATATTAAGGTGTCCCATAAGTACTTTTCGCACTATGTACAATCTCAGATATCATGTATAACGATATCAGAAATCCGAAAGCGAAATAAGAACGCACCTCATATTTTGCAAGCAAGTCTCTTTTGGAAAGAAGATATAATGAGGCTTCCTGAGAGATGGAAGAAGGTAATAGATCAGAACAATTCATATATAAGACAATAAATCAACCGTAAGCAATAGATATCGTCTACTGATTTCGCATCAAGAAAAAGGAAGGAACTTATTGGACACCCTAATAATAATCCGTCGTATAAGCTCGAGAGATTTTTGCTCGCTCGGCTTCCACGAGAACTGTGCAGCCATTGCGTAAGTAAAAGAGATCCGCGCCTCAGCGATAAATGATAAACACACGTGGTGGTCCGCCACGGCGAAGACGAAGAGGAACGCGGCGCGGCGCGAAGGTCGTGCGGCAGCGGGCGATCGAGTTAGGTTCATTGTTCCGCACGTGAGAAAAGGCGAGAGAAAGCCGATGGGGGAAATATTTTCGCTTCACTTTCAAGAATACAGTGCCGCGCGAGCCGTGTCACACGATACTCCTGCGGATTCAGGACACCACTCCGCAACGAAACACGATAAGGCTCGGGTTTGACGTCAGCACGGACACGCGTGAAGGAACGTGCACGTGACGGCGGCCGCCAACAGCCCCGGCCCGATGTACGCGCGCTTTCGAAGAAGTCGTACGACAAAAATCTGCAAGGACGGAACTCTCGACGTGTGCAATTTAAATAATCCGAGAGCCCCGTCGACGGGAGCCGCGAGCGGACTCCGCCTGAGGTTCACGCGTTCGCGTGGTCTCCGCGTAAATTGATAAGAGAATTTCGAAACCTCGCGATACCGGAATTCCGAAGCATCCGTTGCTTTGGATACGACGCGCGAGGGAATGGTATTGCTCGTTCCAGAAACCGTGTGTCCGATCGTTTCTCTCGCTCCAGCGTTCGCGCGGACACTCGCGAATCGAGAGTGACAACAAACGGCAAGTGTTTCGAAAATTTCGCCGCGCGTCCTCGACGCGATAAGCCGCGATAAAAATGATAAAGTCTGACAAGCCTGCAACGAAGATTCAGCTGAATATGTTTCGCGGAGAAACTCACGCGACCATCGGCGCTCTAGCTTTACTGATACCGTGCACGTGGTACGCTGATTTACGTCACAGTTAAAAATTTCTCGAATGTCGACCATCGTCGAATTTATTCGACAATTGTTTTACCAATGTTACACGCTGTTCGTACGAATCTTTCGACGACTTCCGTTTAGGCTCATTCAGTGTGCTTGTTAAGAGGGTATCCTAGCGCTAACCTTTGGAGAAATAGACCTTTCTTTCGCTTCAGTTGCTGATAATCTCAATGAAATTATTATACCATATTACTACGTTATGAACTACTATATTCATCGAACAATTAAAAAATTCTCAACTGTAAATTCTGAACTCATATAAATTACAAGATCATAGTCGGTAGGCGTCAAGAATCTTCCTGGTTTTTCATCCATAGTTATCATAATATAGTTACCATAAAGTAACGTGAAAACTGTCAATTAGCCAGAAAAATTCGCGAATGTGCTTGAAACATTTCTGAACAAACCCTGCGAAAAGCAATCTTAAGAGAAGCTAGAAAAGCGACGTCCAAGATACCGTCACAAATGAATGGAGGGGTGAGTATCCCTTCGAAGGTTTCTTGCACGATACGAATTATAGAGTCGAAGCAAAGAAGAAGGGTTGGAGCTGGGACACGGTCCCGAAGGGTTAGCAACGGAACCGGAATTGGAGCCGATATTTCGCAAACACCTTATGTGCAGGAATCGCTCGCAAGTTCAACAGCTCCGATGGCTGACACGATCCTCTACTCCGGCCGCGCGGTTCTGGATGATTAGGAGCGGGGTGGGGGAAGAGAGAAAGGAGAACAAGGCGGCGAAGTATAGGGAGGAAAGAAGGTGGACGGAGAGCCGCACACCGACATAAACAGTCGGAGAGGACTTTTGCCTCGGGACAAGCAAAAACACGCTGCGCGAGGGCTCCGATGCGCCGGCGACGGTTAGAAGAGGACAGTGCAGCGTGGAGCGGTGCGGAGCGGAGCAGCGGTCGTCAGGAGGTGAGGGAGTAGCTGCAATGGGGATGGGAGACGAGGAGTAGATAACAACCGGCAGAGAGACCTGCGCGAACCGGAGGGAGACAGCGCCTAAGCAGCGGCCGACGAGGAAGGAGAACGAAGGTCGTTACATGAATAGGCGCACGCGCGGCTTAGGAGCACGTGGTCGCCGCCACCTCCGGCTGGATTCGCACGCAGTATCGCCGCGGATATTGCAAATAACGCTTTCATTTCTTTCTACCTTATCTGGCCGGTCGTTATCTGGCACGAGTTGCCGCACTGATCGTTTGCTTTATGAAACTGCACTGAATCACCGGCCTGAAACGAATGCTGCCCTGCAGAACGCAATGTAGCCACGACCGTTGGTTTATCGGCTTTGTATCCGACGTAGCCGAGCGTTTCCGACAAATTTCTCGCTGGCCAATCTGGACGCTCGTTTACCAAACGGAAACAGCACTGCGCCAGCAATCCTAAACGTAGGTTTAGCCGGTGAGATGTTGTCAAAGTTAAGACGACCATTCTGCCGGGTTACTGTTGCCGAGTAGTCGATGAATAATAATTAACAAGTAGACCGCGGATCATTTATGTCCTCCCTTGCCACCCTATCCTAGCACCTTCTAATAATTTTTTAGATCTCGCAGCGGACCCAAGAGAGTATGTAAATGATTTTATTCCATCGAGATGGTATTCCCTGCGACTTCGGTAATTAGGTGCCTCACCCTATATTGTAATAGAAGAAAATTTGCACGCGTCGCGAGGTCTCGGCGGCTCCGGAGCCGCCGACAATGGCGCCGGGCGATAAAAGTTCGGACAGCGAGAGTGTGTGCTGTACGTGCTGTGCGGCGCAACGCCGATGGCCGCGTGGTCACATGGAACCCAGCGTAGACGCGGGCTTCGACCACGGCGAAGAATACGTGCGTGAGAGTCGGAGACAGCATGATGGTGCCGCCGGTGCAGGCCCGAACCCGAACCGAGGACGGCGAGCGTCTTGCGCCGCCGCAGCCGCGCACGGAGGAGGACGGCCCGAGGTGAGAAACGCGGAAATAGAACGAGACGGCGGTCCGAGTGGACAATAGTGGTCGGAGAGAGACGGAAGACGAGACGGAGCTGGAGAAATGGAACCGGCGGAGACCGAGCGCGAGCATTTAGGGAGAAAACGCGAGATGGAAGATACGAACCGCGCGACTGCCCCCTTCGCGGATAGAGGGCGGCCATGCGATACTTTCCCGCGACTTTGTACTGTGGTGTGAACTATTCTGTGACTAGATCTCAAAGAATCAGTCTATAAATAATGACGGATCGTTCTTTAAATGTTACACATTTTCTGAAATGTCCCGACTTACTTTATCAAATCTAAATCATGAAATCAAGTACACCAAATCGTGGTTGCTAACGAACCTTGAGAGTTGATGCAAGCTTGAAAGTTAAGAAAAAAAATTCTGCGGCTAGAAGGAAAAACGCAATTTCAAGGAATTTAAGTTACTGGTTGAACTGTAACATATAGGATCCTCCCATTTATCAGATAAACGTCGTGAGAACAAGTTGTACAGACTCGAAAGAAAATGATGCAACTTGGAACACTGCCGATACGAAGTGATTGGAACTTCATGCGATAATATCTGGGAAGTGAGATGATGTGACTTGGGTTTTAAACGGTCTTCGAGTCCTTGTTGCCAGGGGTGAGACGAGAAGCTCTCACGTACCTGTATATGCCTGATCGCCGCGTGAAGAATGGAAAGGTTCGAAGACTTCTTCTCATCCTGCTGAGGTAGCTGCCTTTTCAGTAACTCGAAGCACTCCTTCAGGTGCGCCCTTCGATTCTTCTCGAGCTTGTTGTGCACTTCCCTGGTACCCGATCGAATTACGCAAGGCCTGTGACACAGAAAAATGGAGATATATATATTTATATGCGCTGAATTCGGAGTCGGAAAGCAGTCGTTCGATCGACAGTGCGATCCCGGGATTGAAATTTCGTGCGACGACAAGTACGCGTGACCGCGGCGAATTTTTTTGAAGTAATCAACGGACGGAGAGACATCTCGATTGCGCGGCACTGTACCCTGTAGACAGCCCTGCAACATGATCATGTAACCGCGTCACTAGCTAGCTCTCGCGGCGATGCGACACGGGACACGGCGAGCGACGCACCGTGCACGTGCCATTCACCCTGGACACGTGCATCGCGTGAATGGGTAGCAGATTCTGCCTCGTCGGCACCGCCGTGTATGCCTCCGCGCCGCAAGAAAACAGGGACCGGGAAAGACGAAGGAGAGGAGGGAGGGGAAAGGGAGAAGGAGGAGGAGGCGAGCTGCTGGCTGGGCGGAAGGGGTAGAGTGGTGAGCGTAACAGCGGACGAAGCAACAGGCTGACGAAGACGGAAGGGAAGGAGACAGAGGAAAAGAGCCGAGCAATAGAAAGGATCCGGCGCTCGCTAAACTTAACCCGGATCGATTTTTCCTTTTGCAGACGAATTTATTTATACGAACACTTTCTCCTTCCCCGACCCTGCGACAACCCCCCGGAACAACCCTCCGGGTCTGCCGGCGTCGCCAAAAAATTTCTAATTTTGCAAACCGTGTAAATTACTTTTTCCAGAGGTTCGTAAAGCTCGCATAATGGTCCAGGTGTAAGAATCGAGGCGGTAGAATGGAACCAGTCCTTACCCGTTCCGATGCTTCTTATTGTCATGGTTCGGTTCAAGGTCAACGACGAGGTTGCCAGTGTTTTGCTGCGAGTGATTCGAATTGTGGTTCTCCACGTAGACGTTATGCGTGCTGTTGTGATTGTTGTGGTGGTGATGGTGTTGGTGGTGATGCGGTTGCTGCTGCTGTTGCTGTTGTTGTTGCTGCTGCTGCGGCTGCGGTTGTGGCTGCGGTTGGGGTTGCTGTTGCACCGGCGGTTGTTGCGGTTGCGGTTGCTGGTGGGACAAGTGAACGTGTGACGTGGTGTGAAGCGGGTTTATTCGTGTGGTCGAAATCACGGGGCTCGCTCTGGATCCTGTCGAGTGGTTCCCGTTCGTCCTATTGTTCTCCAGCGGTTCCTCCTCTGTAACAGACCGAGCGAGGCCCTGATCGAATGAACAGTTCTTTATAAATGTTTATTAATTTAACGATTCACCTTCGAGTAGGTTAGATCGTCGGTAGATAAAGAAGTTTTAGTTTGGATCAACGCAGATCGTTCGAGAGCTACCGAAACACATCACTAGATAGGATCTCTCGGGGGCCGGAGGAGTTTTCTCCGCGTCCGAACGCTATAAATTAGCGCAGCACGTGTACGCGCATGCAACTAACTCATTCATGTACCAAGAGACTTGGCAAACCCGTGTCGCATAGCTCGACGCTTCCTAAATCTATTCCGGGCTTAAAGACGGCGTGTACGTACCGCGAGAATAACAAGTGCATCGCTCGCCTGCATCGGCGCATTCGGCGAATAACGTTAAAACGTGTCACGTAACGAGATTGCGCGCCGCATTCGGAACACGGTTGTGTCCACCGTCTCGCAATGTCACACGCAGGCTTCTTTCGTTTCGCGGGCCTTACGAACTGTCCAACCGTACCGCGGCCGAAATAGCGATATCTTTTAGTTAATTCTCTTTCGATCAAATCTGATCTTTTCAAAATCCCGTAGTGCTATTAAACTAATATGAAAACATTAAGCAAATATAAAAATAACAAGTAAATATAAAAATATCAAGCAATTATAAAAATATAAAGTAAAATTTCCATGGTTGGAAATAAAATGGTTTTCGTATCGCAAAAATTAGAACCTTCTTTAAATTATGCAATTTACACTGTGTTTTAAAATCCATGACGCCACCCGGCGTCCATCTCGACACCGTACGCCGTTGCGGATGACGCCGTCCGGCGTCGAATTCGATAACGTTCTCCGTCACGGATGACGCCATCTGACGTCTCCTCGAACACTATTTTCCATTATCGCCCTTCTCCTCTACTCCTGTGAGAAATCAAAGGGTTACCGCCCCGTCGATAAGACGTTCGCGGCGATTCCACTTGGAACCGGAGTAGAAACGACCTCCTTACGGGCCTCGACACGCTCGAGCATATTTTCAAGAGTTTGCCAAAACGTTGGCCGGAGTCGCGATCGGTATCTCGCCGCCGCGGCGCTACAAATCAAGCCTAATTTTCCTTTCAAATGATATGTCAATCGGTCCGGCTGGATTCTTTTTTTTTCGCGGACGCTCATGCATTCTGTTTTCTCGCCCCGCAGAATGTATAATGTATTTCGGGAGCGCTGTACACACAGGCGCAACAACAATCGGGGAATAAAAATCGCGGCGCGCTTCCGTCGGTGCGAGCACGATTTTTGTTTTCGCTCGGTTCACAAAATATTTTGGTCATCGTGCGGCGCGGTTCCGCGGCCAAACATTTGTTAAACGCGACGGTGAAACATTTTTCCTCGCGGCCATTCTAATTTCGGTCGTGCCTTAACGCTAAATCCACCATCGTAGATCGCACATTTTTTTATTTTCAGATCGTTGAAATTACGAAGATTTTTGCGACGCTTCAATCGGTTTTTTTCTTCAAGCATGAGTAATAAGGTTATCGTGTTAAGGGGTGTCAACCCTGTGAACATCAGCTGCCAGTAATATAAATTTTTGAAAATGCATGCGAGAAGCTACAACACAATAATACATAAAAACGTGGTAACTTTTAGAAAAATAAAGTTTCCGAGTTGATTTTTTTACGGTATACAATCAGAGTACTGAAAAAATAAGGGTAAGAAAAACGTGAACAAAATTAACGTCGACGTATTTGATTTTGTCGTAAAAAACACTGTGAAAACAGACGCCTCCAGAATTTCATCTCGAATATTACCGGTGGCTGGGCGTTCGCAGGGTCGCTCCCCCTTAAGTATTTAAAGTTTAGGCGAATCTAGCTCCGCTAGCCGGTTCAATCAGCGGTCCTGCTGTAATGCGAGAACCGAACGTCCAGCTAAAGAATATTTATAGGCTGTGCGTGCGTAACCACTTTAATTCGAAGCATCCTCGATGCTCGAGAAAAAAAGACCGAGCTGTTATCGACGTTTGCCGTCAAACAGGTCTTTCTCCACGTTTGTACGTTCGCGACTCGTGTCGGGAAAAATTACTATGCATAAACGGAAGCGCGTGCTATCGAGCGGTCTGTCCGTTTTCGAAAAACGTTCAGCGAGCCGCGCGGAAAAAATTCCCGAAAATGTCGGCCGGCGGTCGATCGTCTGTGGCGCGGTACTCGGTTCTGGCCTAATCGATGAGAATCGTCGAGAGCTCGGCGAAGAAAACTGCATCGACAGCGGCATCGTTGCACCGCGGTCGATGCCGGGAGTGCAGTGTCACGGCTGCGAGCCGGCCGACCACGTGCCGCGAGATAAGGGAGAGAAGTCGGGAAGACGACAGGTTCGGAATATCCGCGAGATTAGGGGAACACGGCTCCGAACGCGGTCTCCTAATTGGCTTGGTGCCGTGCCAGACAAGGAGGACTCGCATTATAATTAGAAGCAGCCCGCGGTCCGCGCTAGAATTTCGCGAATCGAACGGCGACGCGGCAATGAACACTCCGTCGGATCACCGACGCCGACCTTTGACCCGGCGATACCGACTCTCCGACACGCATCGGACCGCTTTCGAAACGAATCGCACGCTGACATTGCGATCGCTGCTGCCCGTACACGCTTCGACGATTCGTCGATTCCGGAAATAAATGCCGCAGCCGATTGAAAATTCATCGGTCGCGTTGTCCGACAACGTTAACATTCGAATGAAGAAAAAAATCGACGCGGATCGAAAACGATCGGCACCTGTACCGATTTCACCGGAATTTTATAGGTGGATTTTTTAATCAACAATCTTAGACGAGCAGAAACATGGTTATCGCGAAGTGTGACGTTTTTCAGGAAATCGCACCTCCGACTATTGCGTATGACTTCGCGAAGTCGCGAAACTTTCCATTATACGTTATCTGCGTTGTTTCCGCGCCGTGAAGCGTGTTTACTCGTTCGCGAAAACTTCGGCAGCCATTGATAAATTCACTTCGAAACGTTAATGGTGAATCAGCCGCCGATTGATGATGCATGAACACGATTCGCACCACTCCTTCCTCTGTGTATGGCGATAAGGTGCAGTAAATGAACGAAGTATTTTGATGTTTGATATAATCGACGAGGATGGCAGGTTCGTGTAGTCGAAGTTAAGAGAGAACGGCGATAGAAAACAGATTTCAAATAGGGTAGCTGTGCTGGCTACTATTCAAGCTAATAATTGCGGTGCCTTTGATTTATTTACGGACATTTTTACAGGTCTTACTCGATGAATATATAGAGTCAATTATACCCGAAAACAAAACAAGGGTTGGGCAATTTGTCAACCCATAGTAACCGGTTCCATTACCCTATTGTTCTCGATTATTACAGGAGGACTGACCGAGGAACCATAGGCCAAGGGGCCATAAGCTGAAGCACCACAGGCCTAGGAACCATAAACCAAGAAACCATAACCCAAAGAACCACAGGCCAAGGTTTAAGGCCTAGGTGAATCCTCAGACAACAGACCATTTTTACAGCTGCAGCTCCATCCAGCAATTTGTCAAAACAAACTTTCGTAGATACTTCTCAAAGCCTCTTTGTGTCTCTGCTAACTTAACAGCGTAAACGACTTAAATTCTTTTAGACTATAGAATTACTATACAGTGACTATAACACTTCCCCTTAATTTTGCTATTACCTGGAATGACAAAAAAAAATAAAAGCTCGTGTTCTTCAACATTCTTAGTATTAGCAAAATTAAAGAAAGGTATTACAGTAATCATCTTGCAGGCCTAGTCCTCTCGTCTTCTAAAAACAATTCCAGTCGTTTGATCCAGTTTGAACAAAAGCTACACCGATCTGAAGGGTGTCCTGGAGTACATGGCCGCTATTGCATGCCGACTGACATTGAATTTCGGTGCCTTCAACTCTGTCCAGCTGGCCAGAGAGTCGAAGGGACAATGTAAGGTTGGCTCACCGAGTAGGTAGTGGCGTATCCATTTTTTCTTGGGCGGGGGCGGCATCCAGCTGCGACGCGGCTCGTCGTTGACGACCACGCCGATAATACCGACGACCTGCGCCGGCATCAGGCTATTCGCGTCCCGTATCCCGCTCACATTGTTGTTGGTCTCGTCGATCGGTTGCTGCGCACCGGCAGCTTTGACCGCGTTCAGACTCATGCGAGGTTGGACCGCCACTGTGCCATCCGCAACCAAAAGAACGCCCATGATCCCGAGAACTCTGTTGACGGCTGCGTTACGCACAGTTCTCTCCGGCCGGCACGCGTTACACGCAGATAAAAAAAGAGCACGCTCGGCCGCGGACTATATAGGGCCGTGGCCGCCACGATCGCTGCACTGGAGAACGACCCCCTTCGCGCTCGTCCTCCTCCCGCCGTCGCGCGTGAACGACCAAATTTCATGCGTACGTGCGGTCGCGGATCCACCGGTTATAGCGGCCGCCAGGTGCCAATTGCTCTTCTTGGCACTGCTCGGACTTTACGCGTTTGTCATCTTCAACAATGTTTCCCCGAATCCGAGCTAAGCCGCCTCCAACGCTTGCCACAACACCGTTTCATGCGGTTGTCATCCTCGAGGGTATACGACCACCGTGGACAGCCCGGTGGATAGCAAGCTAGGGGATGCGTGGTGACGAGGCTTAAGAAACCAAAGCAGGTCTTATCTTCTCTGCGAGGATTGTCCCATTGTCGGAAGATCCTCGGTTCATCGTGACAATCGGCTAGAAGTTCGCAAGGACACCCAACGGGTACTACGTAGTTGTTCCACCACTTGGTGCGATACAGTTCCGTGCACTCTTCTTCGACTATGTTTCCCCCGGATCATCCAAGTCTAAACTGTCTGCGACACGGTCGCACTTAACGATTCACCGCTGTACAAGTATCCTTGTTTTGACAACGACGGTTCTACCATCGAGCGATCTTGGAATCAAGGGATGGAGTCTGCGAACAGCACTAAGACCGAAGGGTTGCGTCCACCAACAATGACAACGGATGCTGGACACTCTCGGGGAGGGTTCAACTGAACGTGACTCTCGTACGCGTAAAAGAACGACACTTTGGCCGATACAGCCCCTGCGAAACTGTCGCCGGGGACGCGCCGAACCGCCGACTAGTCGAAAAGAAGTGGAAACGGCCGGGAATGCGAGGCGCGTGGAAAAGAGAGAGGGCTGCGTCACGATGCCGCGAGGAGAGGGGACGCGGTCGCGACGAATGAATACGACGAGGTCGCCGTTTACGCGATATGAAAAAATCCAAACTTTCGAAATACTCGCGGCGCCGTGGCCCGATGATCCTTCCCCCTCTCGGACGGCTCAACGGCGATCTACCGCACCGGGCATCTCCGGTGGAAACGTTAGCGCGCGCGAGCGGTGACTTCACTGTGCTCGATCTTAATCACTTGGTCGGCGAAACGACGACGCGCGGCTTCGGGGCAATGGGTATCCTAGTATTATCACCACGAGGAAGAAGACAGAGGAAGAAGATCGTCGACCGATCGGATCGAACGGACGCCGGCCACCAATGGAAACTCGTACCGCGTGAGACGCGGATGCCGACTGAAATCTAAACGTAAGTGCCACCGCCTCCAACCTGAGGATGACGGCCCCTCTCTCGCCCTGCCGCCCCACGCCAGTGGCAACGGCGGCGGTGACGGCGACCAATCTCCTCGCGGCCCGCCGCCTCGACCGCCGCCGCCACCTTCCGTGACATCTCCGTTCTCGCGAGAACTGCCTCCAGTCACCCGCGACACTCTGTCCTCGTAGCGCAAGAAGCGCATACCCTGGCCGGTCGCTTTCTCTTTCTAACTTTCTTGTTGGCAGTCGCGACATGCACTCGCTCCGTGCCTTTCAGTCGGCTCGACGACGCTCCGAACGGATTCGAGGACTACGTCGCGTAGTACTTCTACAGTTCGGCCACACTGCGACACGGTAATATTTCTCGCATTGTCGCTCAGTTTTGGAAGAAAAGATGAAGCTCGAGCAATCGTATCTCCTTTCCTCAAGTTATCCACATTGGTTTCCAATCGGAGGGACAATGTGAGAGAACAAATGACGTAGGCCGAAACCCGTTGATCCGGATTATTCTTATAAACCTAGCGAGCCCTAAAAACAGTCGGCGTAATGTTGCCTTAGAACGATGAAAAGAACGTTTAACTTTACGCCATTTTCATTTGATTGCACGCTTGAATGTAAGAATTGATTCAATGGTTTCTTAAGAAAGAGTCTTCGTAATTCAATCAATTTGACCGTAAAAACGTGAGACCGGTTATTCGACCGGCGATGGTAGTTTCAACGATAGACGAGCAGTCGGAGCATTGAAACTCGACGCGTGACGTCTTTCGCATCGCATAGCACGCTCGTTGTATCGCTCCAGCCTCTTGTGGAGCGTACGGAAAATTGTTTTAATCATGAACGTTAAGTAACGATCCGTTAGTGTTAGAAATATGTAGTTCCGATCATACGTTTCGTGTCGGTCACCGGTGACTGACGCAGCGGTGAATATGTTAAGCCCTCCAACCGACCAATGAAAATCGATTGGGCGCTTAACCCCTCGTAGTTCACTGGTACACGTAGTGAACCAGTAACATCGAAAGATTGCAATATTAATTTACCGTCCCGCTATTACCAGCACCTTGTAAATATATATAGAAAATATTTTTAAACCCCGGTAACTTGTCGCACGCGAAACGTTCATAAAAGATAAATATATTCTTAAACGCTGGCGGACTTACCGTCGATGATTAGCAGTTTCTCTTCGCAGAACAAGTCATCCTGTTCCGTGCGTTCCCTTTTCAGCTTCGCACCTGTAACAAACAGACCAAATAGGTGAGACGGGGGACCAACTACCATGAGGTAAAATTGGAAATAAAATTTGGTAGGTTTCGAGGAAAATTTTACGGCCAGCGACTGCCGCAATCGTCGACGTCACCGATGCCTACAATTCTTTCTGCAGCCCCCTCCCCCACGATAAACGCAACAGCCGCGTGGCAACGTGGAGGGACCGGTAAGTGGCGCCGGAGGCAGCGATGCGCAACACGTCACCGTTTGCCATTGTGCGTCCAGCATCCCTTGGCTTTTCTTCGACTGAGATCGGACCGCCTTGCAGCACGCCGGTTCAACGAATCTCGAGACATTGGCGCGACAACTTCGACTTTAGTACTAGAGGCGCATAGGAATAACAAAGTGGAACTTCCCACTGAAAAATATGAAGAAAGATATTCGAAGCTAGAGACAAGAATCGTGGGGTTGGGGTAATTTGTGGACATATTTAGCAAGCCGTAAAAATCTAGCGGTAAGGGAGGATTTTTTAAAGGTCACGGTGCCAAAGTTCCTTGAATCGAGGCACGGTGCTACGTTACAAAAAAATAGGGGTTGATGTGCGAAAAATAGCGGTGACCCTCGATGCTTGAAAAAGAACGACCTTGAGAGAGAAGAAGAAACATAATATTCTTAGCTCAGAGCTGAACAAAGTTGTCAAGGTAGATATCTTTGCATCAACAAGAATACCATTCCCATGCACAGGGTAATATGAACACCCTGTATACCGAATTTTTCGACTATGTAAAACAGTTCTCCAAAGGGTGTTCGATTTCGCGTGGAGCGACTTTACAATGGCTTAGCAATAAATGATTGTTATTCGCCAGAGCAAATAACGTTTAATACGCCATTGAATAGTTCGTGAACAGACGCGGATAAATAATAAAACGCGAATAAAAGGCGAGCGAAACGGCTCGAATAATTGTCCAGAGAAAAAGTTCTTCGACCAATGCCCAACTCTGGATCCAGACCGCAGCACGACGGTTGAATCTACAGGTCGATAAGGCATGAAAAATTGAAAGAGGCGCGTCTCCACGTGCTGCGCCGGCGGGGACGGGAGAGGGAGTATTCCCCTAGGTCAGCAGGGATAGCTGACGGCCGGTTTGGTGGGGGGAGCTGTTCGTCCTCTCTCTCTCGCACTGCCTGTCCACGGGTCATCGGAGGACTCGGCAACACCGCGATTGATCAGGACGCCACGCGGCCGGACGCGCGTGGTGGGGATTCGCCGGGGACAACGCTCCTGCGCACTGCGCCGGCTCGGCTGCCCGCGTGCTCGCCTCAGCTTGCCTCAGCTCGCCCGCCAACCGCCGACACAGTGCACGGCTCGGCCTGTGCGTTCTATTTCGCCTCGATCTTATCCTTATCTGCAAGAGGAGAAACAGTTCCTCTCGATGAGTCGCAGCCGGGCAGCACAGTGGCGGCACGTTGTCGCTTCTCTCTCGCGGCAGTCTAGATAGTCCTCGCGCGACGTTTCGACAGTGAGTGGGCTACGGACGCCCCCGTAGGGGCACCGTGTGTAACCGATGGTAGGAGTGGTTGCGCCGGTCGATCGCGCGGCTAGCTTTCTCGGGTATTAGGCGAGTCCGTCCGGTGCTCGGGTTATTTGTGACCCACTTCGCGATAACAACGGATCCGGCGTGTCGATAATGAGACGTCCGAGCCCGCCGCGGCGGAGCACGACGGGCAAACGGACGGCGGGGGATGTAATTTTAGATGATCCATGGCGTGGTTTCAGGCGCGGCGCATTGTTGCAGATGTTTCTGTATCGGCGAGCCCCGAATGATTCCGTCGGGTTTAACGAGCCGTAGGAGCACCGTGTTATGAAGCTGTAAAACTGGATTGTAAAGCATCGTTTGAGTGCTTTAAGATAGACAGACTGAAATTATCGTTTAACGCGCGTTCCCTGTTATATCACGCACCGCCGTGCCAGCGAGCACGCGCAACAAGGCACCGGACCGGATGTACGGAGATAGGGAGCAAATTACAACGTTTAAATCATCCGTGTTGCGATCAGGATACGAACGCGAGACCAGTAGTCGGTTTTTCGAGCGAGGGGGAGATCTAACGGCTGACAAAATGATAGTGCGTGTCACTCTTGACCCTTTAGGCGTCTTTATTCCTATTAGAAGCACATTTCTCAACCCCCATGATCTTGATTAATTTCTTACAACCGAGATTACTAGCTAGAAATTCGGAAAAAACTATTGGACGTTCATTAGGACCAAGAGTAACATGTTAAAAATATTTCGAAATTTTCGGCATCGAGATAATCCGGATTCCCCGTCTAACTACCCCTTTGTCGAAGATGGAAGACTGAGATTTTTCGTGACAAGTCTGTTTTCGACGAGCCGTCGGGTGATTCGTTGACGAGACAATTCGGTTCAAGGCTATTTTTCATCCCCTTATGCGACTAAACCTTTCGCAATGGAATGCAAGGCACGATTAGGGGAAAAAACATATTATCACATCTGCCAGCAATGTTTCATCATAGCAGGGAGGCGTGACCGTGAAAACATAGGATCGATCTGTCGATAAGTGTATGTTCACCTTCATTTAAGGTTTCATCGCGACCCACGAGGAGAAATAGCTGAGAGCGCGACGTCACGATTGCACGCGTCTTCGCTTCGGCGACTGTTTGACCGGGTTCCGCAACCCGGAGACCGATTTCTAAACGCGTCGAAAACCGTTGACATCCATTGCCAACGCTGCACACGCAGGTTCGCCGTGATTCGGCTTGTGCCGGGGGGAAAATGGAAAAAGGGGTGCTATCCTTTCCCGAATCCAATTATTGGCGATGACACCGAGCCGGCATATTCGACAGGCGTTCGCAGGTCCCTGATGCATCGACGCGCGCGAACCAACGAAACGGGAAGATCGATCTGACCTGTATCGTGTCCATTTTTTTGCTTGCCTGCACGCTACACCTATCTAGGCCTCCCCTGCGCTGGACAGCGGTCAGGAGGATCGACGACAGATCGACTGTCTGGAGTGTTCTAGAGTTTTGAAGAGGGGACTGCGTGTCCTGGAGACTGGACTCTCTGTAGAAATGCAGCCAGAAGGTACGGATAATGGTCGGCGGAGCCGTATCAGCTGCGAGAGGCTGCGGACAGGGAAGACGCGAGGCTTCGGGAACAGGTAGAAGAGACAGCGAGCGCGACGCCCGTGCGCGAGTAGGTGGCGCGCTCGTGAATGAAGCACAAAAGCTGTCGTAGTTTCTAGAGTCAGTGACCGGGGTCCCTTGGACTCCCCACTCCGGTTCGCAGCCAGCCCCCCCCCCCCCCCGGCGCCGGCAGCGCACCACGGTCATCAACGTTTCCCCTCCGAGAACGATATCGCGCACGTCTCCCCACCACGGTCACCTAATCGTCGCGATCTTTCCCCTCCGCTCCGACCGCCACTCCATTTTCTCTCACTCCCTTCACCCGACAATCTGCCGCGCACCCTTCCGCGCGCGCGCTCCCCCGAACTTCCGCCACCCTCCGGTACCTCTTTGCCTTTATACGTTCCTAGGCGTCCTCCGCTACGTGCACACCGGCTAGAGACTTGTTTTCTGGCCGCACGGTGGGGCACAGGCGGCCGGCAGGATGCATATGGTCATCTAAATCGTTCTTGCTTTCCCATCCACCTCCCTCTCTCTCTCTCCCACCCTCGCCTTCTCGTGACTTTTCAACCTTCCGGCGACTTCGGACACTTCGCCGGCCTCTCGAGGAGATGCACTTTCACGCGGCGAGTTTTCGCGTTTCTTTATTTTCAGCAACGAAACCTTCGCGCGCGGCCGATCGCCACGTGCGCATTTCAGAACTGACAGCGTCGATAAAGCCGAGAACCGTTTCACAATTTTAGTCCCGACGACGCAGAACATCAGATTCCAGCTATCAAACGAAGCTCGATAATCCGGATTGTACTTGCGATATTATGCTCGTAACTGAGATAGCGTTGTTTTTCGATCTGTTCTTAGAATCGCCCCTGCACGGTCACAACTTTTTTTCCGGGACACCCTGTATGGGAGAGCGCCTACGAAAGGCCGGCAAGATCTTTGTCGCGAATCGTACTAGTTGCGCGCCGTTACCGGTTCACCTCGACAATGATCGCACGGGCTCCGGTCGTTCCGCGGGTTTTTTTCGAGAAGGTTATCACGCCGATCATTTGACTAGCGGAGTCAATGTGGAACGGGAGACCGATGGCGTGATGGCGTGCAGCCGAGAACTCCTTCGGCCGGCGTTTCCACTCGCTTTGCGAGATCGGTCAGTTGAGTCATTGACCTAAGAAAACGCGGGAACCGAAAGGGCATTACGGAATCGTCGGAGAGCGGAGACGAAATATTGCGATTTTCGCGCGGCATTAGAATAGGTCGGATCGTGTGGAACAGGGACCGTGCTCGCGCCACTTTCGAACGGGCGAACCGTTGCGAAACTTTTTTTTCGAAAAGATCGCGCGATGTGTTTGAGAGCCACTGCCGTGAGGGAAATCATACCTAATTTGGAGACGGTGAACGCGTGGGTCATCGCGTGCTGTTCGCATGTATATTGCAGTGCCTCTCATCCCGTCCGAAATCATCCGATTTGTTTATCGTTTCCGTGGGACGTTGTTGTGCACTGTTTTGCACCGATCTCTTACGAGAAATAGTTTCGGAACTAGTTCGGAACAGCTCGAACGTAAAGAGAACAACTGGTACAGTGGAATCGGCAGGTTAAGCAATTTAAAACGGAACGACCCGCCTGACACCGATACTAAAAAATCGTCGAACGTTAGCCTGATATTTAATTAAAAATTAGTAGTAAATTACGGTTTAAAGATAGGAGAAGCATTTATTGTTGCGGGAGGTACTACTCCGGAAACCCCCATCAATGTTTTCAGTTTCGGTATTAACCGACTCACCCCGTACACTCCGTTATCTCTTGAAACGGCGAGCGAAAAGTGGCGCGTGGTACTCACCACGTGGCTCGTTCGAGTTGTGATGGTTGGAGTGGGGGGCGACGGCGGACGGATGATCGGAGGAGGAGGAAGAGCTGCTGGCGAGTCGCTCCCTGGTCTTCTCCTGCTGCTCGACGAACCGTGCCGCTTCGAGCAGCGTTTCCAGGCTCATCCTGACGTTGCCGAGCCGCTCCACGGCTGTTCCTCTTTAAGATCCTCCGGAAGATTGAGCCTCTGCGCCGATACTCGTCGCCGACTCGCGAGGACGACGACGTCGACGAAGTCGAGAGCCTCCACCCTCTGTTTCTGCTGCTGCCAGCCGCCGGTGGCAATCTGCATGCAAACATAACCCAAAGGGAAACAACCTTAGTCACCTTTAACTCGGAAAATGTGGGAGAGCCGCGGACCTCGTCGCGCGGGCAGAGTGGGGGAAGGCATTTAATCCCGTCTCGGTTCTTAATTCGTCGACCTTGCCGGACGCGGCGACTCGACACGCTCGTCCGACGGCACAGATCCTATGGGTTTTACCGTGGGTGAGATCGCACGTGTCGCACATCTGATCCCCGGGGTCACTCTCGGCACTTCAGATTGTCGGGCAAAACAACGGTCGGTTCTGCATCGCTTGGTAAACTTTGTTGTTCAATAATATTATTAGCCCGTTTGAACGAAGCTCTGCAGACCGCACCGACACCACCGGTGTCTCTGAAATACGCGTCACGTGACGTACGCGTGACGTAACGCAGTCGCGCGGGAAGCCTCATCCCCTCCCCGCCCCACCTCCCGGAGCCGCACGTTCCGTAATAACCACACCGGGGCAGATGCGCAGGCGCGTCGTGCGCTTTCCTGGAGCGCACCACCAGCATTAGCACGCATCTCGAGTCCCGATCGCTGGAAACGATCTAACTGTCGGGGAACAAATAAATAGAACCGCTATTGTTCGTCACGAAACCTTCGTTTCCAGCGGATCGTGCCGACGGATCGTCGTCTTTTGAAGAACTGTTCTTTTGTTACTTGTCTTATCGAAATTTCGATAAAGACCCGGATAAAGTTTGATGCACTGGCATACGATGCGCCCGGTAAACAAAACGCGTTGCGGATTTTTCCGACAAGACTGATTACAATTCGAGCAAACAAGTCGGGGTTATTGATTACGCATTTCGATTGGATACCGACAATCGACTCCGAATTCGTATAAATAAACGTCACGGAAGATGACAAGCGTAGAAATAACGTAATTGCGTTGTATTAGCAGCGAGCGGCCGTTATTCGGATTCAAATGACCCGCCGCAAACATTGGGATTCAAATGGTAAATGTTAGTTTCTCGTTTGCCGTGCACCCGGAGATGCGATTTAAGCCGACCGACTCCAAATTGCATGCAGTTCTACGTATACGTACTGGATCTACAAACCATGGTCGCATTCAATGTCGGATTAGATTCACAGTGTCGTGATGTGCCATCGAAACGATTCACGGGGACGATAGTAGTTACGTGGCGTTCGTGCCAACGAGTACGAGAACGTGCACACTGTTGTGCGTGGGCTGTCGGCCGTCGGGTGCGCGATCCGCGGCCGCGAGAGATCAGCGAAGGAACGAGGAGGCGGGAAAGGCGAGAGCCGAACTCCGTCCGTCGGTCGATTTGAAAAGCATCGAGCTCACGGTGTTTGTTATCGGCGGCGAAACGAGAACGACGCCCGTCGCGGGTCGAGGCGAACGCTCGAGGGCCGTCGGATCGAAACGAGTATCACTGGAGCCGACGGGAAAAGGCCGCCGAGAATCGTCGGAGAAGTCTCGAAGCGAGCCGTGCGCGGAGCTCGCTCCTTAAACTGACAAAGCATCTACACACACGTTAGACGGACGACGCACGCACCGTCGACCAATCGTGGCTCTCGGCGGCGTGACGTCATCGGTTGAAGTACCGTGCGATTGGCTGGGTCTATTATGGCACGGAAAACACGCCACGCAACCACCTATACACATGTTAATTAAATAGGTGATAGAGTCCTGTCGAGATAATGCTCTCTTACAGCGGAGACGTTCGGCCGGGCGTGGTGACGCTGATCGCGACGCGTGTCGAATCGGAGCGGGCGACTTACGTGCGGGCGCACACCGCGGCGGAGCTGTCCGTTCCGGTCACGATGGAAACACACGCTGGAGCCCACTTTCCACGGTGGAAATCAATTTCACCGACAAGAGACGGGTTCCTTCCCGGTAGATTCAGCCGCGGCCGGGCGCGAGCTGCGTGTCGCGCGAGGCTTCCTCCAACGGCGAACGATCTCGCGACGGTTCACGGCACACGACGGTTATAACCTGATCGATCTAGCGCGTGGCAGAAACATTTTACAAGTGCTAACCACTGCGCATCAACAGCCATGCTTGCTTGGCCACGATTCACGTGTCTGGGATCCGAGGCGCCGGCCAATCGGCGCGCGGCCCGTGACGTCACCCAGCTGTATTGACCAATCACCGCGGCCCATGTGACGCAGCACTCCGCTGGGCGTGTAAGAGAAGTGTCGAGCTCCGTTGTATATCGCGAGCTAGTCCACGCACTTTTCACGGAGATTTTCCCGGATTTACCGTCGTAGCATCGTGCGAAACCTTGTCCACCGTGACCACGGCGGTCTATCACGCGTTTACAGGGCGGGCTTACCTTCCGGTCGACGCCAGAACGAACCACTGTCGCGAGAATCGTACACAGCACATCCGACACCCGGCTCGCCCGGGCAAACACTCACTCCGATCTCGGCGGCGTCACCCTCTGCCACCTTTTGTCACGTTCCTTCTCTGTCACATGGATCGCGGGCCCCGCGCTGTTGCCGCGTCTACCCACTGAAACATACAGCTCATTGTTTACCTTTGCGCGCGCGCCAAAAACACGTATACTCCGCTTTTCAAAACCAGTGCTCTAAAAACTTGCAAAAAACTGCAAATTTTTCAACCATTCATGGTTTTGGTCAATATATTCTTTCAAATTCGAAACTACAGGTTTAGCTGAAGAAACTCAAGTTACGTACGTGATTATAATAGATATCTAGCCGATTTTTACGATAAGTGCACTGAGCGTCTGCAGTAGGAAGGACAGCTATTATTATATTCATTGCATCAAGTTATTGAACTTTATTATATTAAATTGTTCAACTGGATTATATTACTTTATTGTATAGAGTTGATAAAAAAATAAAACATACATAAAGTACTGTGTTACACGTTTATTTCGCGAATGAAATTGGAGCAGCGAACATTTTAAAATGTAAAGGTAAATTACGCTGTTGAAATTAAAACGAGAGGAAATAACATTATTTGTTTCAGTGTTTGAAAAAATATTTTACTTCAAAATATACATTTTACACTAGATATATAACACTATAGGTACACGTATGAACATTATCTTACAGGTTTATTTTTATTTAACTATTCTTTGTTACCTATTATCGCATGCTAATATCAAATCGAATTTCGTTACAATTTTCTTTTCGTATTATTGGCAATGATTATAAGACGTACGATACGTTCGTGTCTCAAGGAAAATTACCCAGACAAATTTTTCCTATGCGATTTATAATCTAAAACAAATCCAGCAGTACAAAACATGACTAGAATTTGCACAAAATATACTATAATGTACATACAGATCTTAGTAAATAATATTACTATGGAATACAATTTTCACGCCACAAAATTTGATTAAGCCGAAATTTCACAAAATTTTCAATTTCATACATATGTTTTACTGCAACTTATCCTCGACCATTTGCAAGACGAATTATTTCTATACAATTTTTCAGAAATTATTGGAGTTATTGCTGTTTCATTTTCACGATATAATTGATTATTATCTTGCAGAATAATGGGAACACACTGCAGTAAAAGTATAATTACATAGTAGCATGTGTTTGCTGATTTGTGATAAATTATTCATGTACTTTGATAGCTGTACATGTACAAACGTAAGCGTGGTCATGGAAATAGTAATTTTCAAATATTTGTACCTACAAGCACCTTCATTAATCTTCGAAATATTATTATCATTTTTATAGTCTCGTCTCCTTTCCAACGAAACCGGAACATGGTTCACAAACTTATCTGTACCACTGACAATAAATTCTTTCACGTTCTATCGTGCTATGACAAAATCGAAAAATACTGTAAAGCAGAAAAATTATCATTAATTTAACGTAAAACATTCAAAAAATAATTTCACGAGCAATTTTCAATATAATACTTGTTCTACGCACAAAACACACTCTAAAGGTGTGATACTAATTGTTTGCCGCAGTTGTGCCGCTAACAAAAACCCCTGACATTTTGTAACATGTTTTTGGAAGCTCTTTTTTTTATCAACTAAATTTGTCGTGCAGCGTATAAAATATTCCTAGAAAAAGCCATAAATATGCAACTGTACTTCCGTATAAAAATTTTCGTTTGACGTTTGCTTTGTTTCGCAACATCGAGAGAAATAATAATGTATGTTTACCTGGTAATATTACACGTTCGGTGGAACACTTTTATAGTTACCATAACACATTCGAAGAATTCTTTGTTCATTAATAGAACCAAGAAAAAGCAGTACAAGTATACCACTCTCTGTTAAATAACTTATTTATTTTTTCACTTTTTTGTCGCAATGAAAATATTTCGCTTAGATACTGTAAACGTCGACTAACAAAAAAATTCACAATTGTAACTAGGGGATGCTTTGTTCAAGCATTGGTTATCTGCTCAAATTAGTGACATAAAGATGCTTCAATTCTGTCTTTGGTGTATTCTCGAATAGAGCAGCCCGATTTTGTCCTTCACCTTTCTTCACCCAGTGACCGTAAACTCTGAATGCACAACCATCGATCACCTGTAAGCCAATCAAATCTTTCAATGTCGAGATTCCAAATAAATATCTTAAAACATTACCTAAATCATTAGTTTCACAAACTTATACTATTAGTAAATGTTGAATGTATTTATTAATGTTTATAATAAATATGAAAGAAGAACGGTACCTTTCGCAAGATTTTGATTCTGTAAGGGTCAGTGCATGCAACCTGTGTTGAAAGTGGTTCGGGCGTCGTGTGAAGTCGTTTGATACGAACAACTGCACGAACGCAAATAATAGCTAACTGGAATCTTTTCCTTGCGTTAAACGACTTTGCCTTCAATTCCTGCAGAAAAATAAAGAAATGAAAGAATTGTATCATAACATTTTGTACCACTCGTGCACAGTTTGCTGTAATCAGAAACAATAAAATAGAATGACAAGAAACTGTGTAAAATGAAGTGTAAGAGTGATTAAAGTAAATTACGTTCAGAAAAGGCAATGCATCACATGGTTTAAAAACAATGAGGTCATGAGATTTGTTAGTCATGGATTTCACTATGTGCATCTTTCTTATCAATCTGTTCAAATTTTGTCTTATCATGCAACGATAACAAGTTATTGTTAATTAAGGTTCCCACGAGTGTATGTATTATAAAATGTAATTTACGCTCAATTATGATTGTCATCGATGATTGTTCATTGCCGTACTAATACATCATACTCACAAAAATTATAATATAGAAACTCAAATGAAAAGAACGAAAATGAAAATTGCATATTAATTAAATTCAACGTGTTAATTGTTATTGTATTTTAATTACGTAAAAGTTATGTAAACCCACATTTAACGGCAAACAAAATAAAAACAAAAACAATTTACCAAAGCTAACTGAGATATCCTACTCAGACGTCGAGAATTAGATGATAGCGAACGTTTTAGAGGCGAGATGTCTTGATCCCATAGCTGTAATTTCAATAATTTTCGAATTATATCAGTATTATGTTATATGATCTCATCGGAGACAAAGCAACGATACATAAATTGTTTGACGATCGATGTGTGATCATTTTCTTCTGAAGCACATATCATGAATCAATAATTTGTTTACAACAAATAAAGCATAAAAAGAAAAACATAAAAATACAATTATCATAAAATTTTCTAAAAATGTATAAAAGAAAGAATATTAATTTTTCTATTAAAAAAAATAGACAGTATCTCAGCTAATATAAGTATGTCAACTTATCATTGACAATGAAAAATTAAGTTCAAGGGAAACATGATTACGTTTCAGGAAATAAATATTGTGGTCCAAAACTTTCCTTAAGATCACAGCAATCAAGATATCAAGGTCATAGCTTACCACAATATTTGTCTTTCCAAATCTAATCATAATCTCCTCTGACATCGTTTTCCGTTGTCAATAATATTTGATATAACAAAGTTAGGTGAGTATACAAGTATGTGCAGATATGCAACAAAATACTTACAACGGTGTGGAAAAAATTATGTTCCAATGCTTCTTTAATAGAAATCCTCTTTTTTGCTTCAACCACTAACAATTTTCTGATCAGATCTTTAGGTGCTTCTAAAAATGCAATTGAAATGGATGAACAAAATTGATTCCTTTACATTCAATTAACGACAAATTTTTAGTTAATAGTTACCTGTTATATCTGCCCATTCCGGGGACGTGAATGAGTAATTCCCTTCCATGATATTTCTAAGCATAACCATTTGTTTTCTATGCCAAAACGGTGGGCAACCAACTAACAAAGTAAACATAATTACTCCACAAGCCCATCTAAGAAGAAATAAATAGTAATTATCTGTATAGATAATTAATTAATGTACCACACAGTTTTAAATACAACAGTGTATTAAAATATGCATGGAATTCCCATGAACTTACACATCTACTTCTTGTCCATAGCCATCTGCATTCTCAAACATGTTACACTTTAGCACCTCTGGTGCCAAATATCCAGGCGTACCACAGAGATCTGCAAAAAAAAAAATAGAAACAGAATTAACAGTTTCTTATTGACACCAAGCATATATTATGCAATTATTATGACATAATTACAAACCGTATAACTTGTCTGTTCCCTTCAGTAGTCTAGCAAAACCAAAGTCTGTTATTTTTACATTTAGATTATCATCTAACAGTATATTTTCTGGCTTTAAATCTCTATGCACTATTCCTTGATTATGTATATGCTGAACGCCTTCGAACACCTGTCTCATAATATACCGTGTTTTTTTCTCTGATAGTGTAACCACAGAAGTGAGGTAGTCAAATAATTCCCCATTCTTACATATTTCAAAGATTAAGAAAATAAATGTGCTTGATTCAAACACATCGTGCAATTCAACTGGAAATGATGAAATTACAATTAGAAAAACATGTTCTTCTTTATTATATATGATTTCTCTGGTAATTAAATGCTTACTTATATAAGGATGTCCAGCAACTCTACGAAGGATATGCACTTCCTGTAATGTAGCATCTTTCATAGTATTTCCATCCTCGTTACTTTCATTACTAATATCTATTATCTTAGCTGCATACTCTACACCTGTTTCTTTTTCTATACATCTTCTAACAGTGGAAGATATTCCTCTGTGAACATTAATTTATAACTAAACTAAAAGGAAACGAGAAAGTCTTCCTAAGAAACTAGCTTAGTACAGTCAGAACAAAAACAACTAGAAAAAGCATTAAAAAATGAAGAATCGATAGAAACGATCGATATATACGTTATAGTTGTGATTCGTTAACATCTACAAAAGAGAAGTGCCGCGACGATATTACATGCGAATTATGACTAAAATATTGTTCGATTCGTCTGAAAACACGTTATTGTCGAGTTTTGTGGATTTAGCTTGATCGAATTATATAATTGTACAGGTTAGGATGCGCTGAGAATCTCTGGGTACGTTCATAGTGATTGCAACGTATGTACCATGGTCTAATAATACAAACACAAACATATCTATCATGCTACGCGTGCTGGGACAAGACAAATAAAAATAGTACGCTATGTTGTTATTTTCTTGTTTCGAATCGATCACGTGACGAACCTTCCAAGGATTTCTTTGGGTTCGTATTTCGCGTAGAATCCCTTCGCCGCGTCCTTGTCCGGCAAGAGGTCGTCTCCCTCGTCTTTTGCCATGTTTCCTCTTGTGCGAGTGTCGCATTAAAAGCCACCGTGTAGATAGCACATGTTCCTTTAGTTTGAAAGGAACGATTGGGTGGCCTGTCCGCCCGATACAATTGTCATATTACGTACGCTCTCGTAATATGCCGCCGTATTGTTCTAGCTACATTCTAGGGACCGCCTAATAAACGAAATTCACAGAACACCTCACCACTGGTTATGGCTACAGGTCCTCGGGAATACGGGCGAAACACGTGAACACATTAAAACACACTGTGATGAGGGGAACAATGGCGACAGCTCGCACAAAGCGACGAACCGAGAGGACTCTGACGGAGTGACGAGGAAAACACCGACGCTTGCGAAAGGGAAAACAGACAGCACTGAGTAAGACCTGTATACTTGCGAACGGTAAGTAGTCAGACACTGTTTCAGCAGGCTAAAGCAGCCCAAGGTGCGCATATACAGTCACCAACAAAATCAACCTCGATTCAACAAGCTACCAATAAGATCGTTCATGAGATATCCTGACTTTCAAGTCAACCCTTTGACGGTTCTTCTTCAATCCTCCGACGAAACATGGTGGATCATTCAAGCGAGAGTCAATAATTAAATAATCAATGGGAACTTAATCGCTCGCTTAATTTTATCCCTGACTGTACCAGTTCACTTATACACTCATACTATGACAATTCTAACAAAACCGTCACGTGACTATAGCGTCGACTATTTTAAATCACAGTTGCGATTGTTCCGCGCAACGATTATTTTGGCAACCTCTATCGAATTTGAATAATCGCCTTTCATTGAAAAACAAATAAAATAAGGATTAGATGAAAACCGAAATTTCAATTTACAATGTATATATTTCATTAACAGAGAAAGAACAACATTTCTGAAACATTCCTGATTATCCTCGTGAATACGAATCTGAAAAATAGCAGACACCCACGTAGAGCCTTAAAATCGAAATGCAATGTAAAGTATTTTTGTAATATTTAATATAAAACTAGCATAACTAAAATTTTAGAAATTGCAATTGAATTTGATGCGTAAATATTAAGTTCGACGTGTTCGCATTTGCGATTTAAACAAATGAAAATAATAGAGTCCGGCGATATATTTCTTAGAAGAATTTCAAACTTTCCCTTGTTGGACTTCTGGTCAGTTAAAGTTGGCATGAAACTATAGCCACAAATATTCAAGGTCTATCTATCTATACAGATGGATATGCTGTGATCAAGCTGTATCATTATCAAAAAGGGCTTTACTTTATAAATAATTGTTAAGCAGAATTATGTTGTCTCTATAGGCAAGACTGTAATAATCGCCAATAATAGCCGATCTGTACATGATTTAATATAAGATATTATGCAAGTCATTCACAATATCACAATGCATCATATATGCACTGTTGAAACTATCTAAACTTAACAAAATATACAATCCTCTTATTCATAGAATGATTGATCAATCATTTTTAATAAATAATGAAAATAATTGAAAATTTGTCTATTGGTTAATTTAATTTCGCATGAATTTTCAACCGGCTATTGAAACGCGAAATATCTGTAGGATAGTATTTTTAGATAGTAAAAAGACCACAATTATTACGGACCACGCAGTTGTGCGAGTAAGGCCTCATTCTTGCGACATTCAATAGTCAGTTGCCTAACTGCAGCCACGTATTTCCGCTGCTGTTCTATCAAAGATGCAAGAATACGACTAAGTGCATCCCTTCTGTATTTTTCATCTGCACACCGTTTCTCCACCTGGAATTCAATAACAATTTACAAAAATTGTATGCCTGAATAAAAAGACAATTTAAATTTAATTACTTTTGCTTTGTTGCGTTTCACGCCAGCGACAATTGCATCGAATTGCTTCAAAAATTGTTCCTTTCCACTCGTTGACGCCATTGCACTGATAAACGGTTATAAAAATGTTAAATAGAAGTATTATAACTGACGTACTGAGATAACAACTACTTACTCGTTATAATTATCTTGAATAGAGTTTAACAACGACAATTCTTTGCTCAAATAGAGTTTTGTATCGTCGAGAGTATTGTACAAGGTATAATACTGTTTCGTTTCCTTATGCTTGGCTGAAACTGTAATATCCATATTTAAAATACAGGATGATCCAAATGGGTCATTCAATATACCAAACCTTGATTATAAAGTTCCATAAAGCGTCTTTGGTACTGCGTGAGCTCAGAGCGACCAGGGACGTCATCCAGTTGCCTAGTTAATGAAGCAATGGCTCTATTCTTTTTGGCTAGTTGTAATCTTGCTTTTGTTACTGCTTCTTTTTGGTCTTCATACTCTTTCAAACGGTCTTCCTCCTCCTCGGAGGTGCCACTTTCAATGTCTTGCAATTTTCCACGCAAGATATTCAAATCAGATTTGCACTGCTCACGGAAATTGTGTTCCTGTTCCTTTAAGCCGTCATGCACTAACAACAATTCCTCCAAATGTTTGTAAACGCTAAAATGTTTCTATGAAATTATTTTTTCCATATTGAGAGGCCAGAAGCTGTAAATAAAAAGATTACCTATCTTGTTCGTTGATACCCATTTCCTCCGCCTTTTTTAGAGAACGCTCAATGGCTTGTCGTTTTCCACGCGATTCGTTGATTTTCGCAGTTAACTCTGCAATTTGTGCAGTTAAATCATCCTTATCCTTTGCTAATTTTCGCACCCGATTTTGTAGTACGGTTTTTTGTTTCTGTAGTGCAGTGACTGCTGAAGAACTCGTCGAAGTCTGATCCTGCGATCAAGGAAAATAAATGTGGTAAAATAAATTATTTTACCAAAAATACGGTAAGTAGAAATCTACCTGAATCTCGGAGGTCGTCATTGTCGCATACTTCTCAGCAACTTTAGCGATTTCCTGAGCCTGAATTCCAACGATGTTGCCTACAGCTGCAACACTTAAACGAGCCTGCAAAAAACACGATTAAAAAATATCTAACTAATATTAAATATGTGTCTAGTTGCTCACCGAACTTTCCTCAATGGCAGATAGATTCCCTGCCAATTTTTCTGTGTTCTCCTATAAAAATATTGCGAAGATTATTATCCTGTTATCATTTACAGTCAAATACCGTGTTAAATAAAATGCCCACCTGTGGCGTTTCCTATCATTAGCATGCGTGAAAATTGAATCGATTTATAATTTATTTAGTATATGAACGTGAACATCTAGTATAAATAGTCTCTTACTTTCTCTTTCAATTCTTCTCTTGCATCAATATCTTTACTATCATCCGCGGCTGCTGCTGTTGGCGATCCGGGTGCTTTCGTAGAATAGTATATAGGTGCTTCATACTCTAAAACTGTGCCAAGAAACCTGGTGGATTCATCTTTGATAGAACCGTTTTTGTGTTTGAAAAGTCGTCGTGGTTCGTATGATTTCTACGAAACAATCGTAATTATTTCAAATTACTCTTACTCGAGAATCGGGCATTGTGATCTTACTCTAATCAACTGAATATTCTTTATCAGATTTTCTTGAGCAACCGTTCCAATGCCAGCATCTTCAACAAACGAATGCTTCTTGTGGAACTGATTGAGCGCGAACGATCGAACGAAGTCTGCCATTTCTTCTCTGGTTTCGAGCGAACGTTTAACTAACCACTAAAACGTCCGTAATTATTACAGCTATCGTAAAAATAAAAAATATGCAGTTACATATTACAGAGAAAAATACCTGAATAACAGGAAAAATGTGGATACAGTCTAAGCCTTGAATCTGATGCGGCTCTATTCGGTATGGACAATTCATTTTGGGCAGCATGGCTACAATTTTTTCAGTCAGAGAACTAAAATTATGAATATTATAAAATATTTCATACAATTAAATATTTCAATGATTTTATAGAGATTTTACATTTTTTGTCCTATAGTTAAATTTTCACGAAACAGAAGGTCAATGTCTACATCAAAGTTGCAGGATTCTATGCACCAGGTCATCCCGCCGATTACCTAAAATTTATAATATTTGAATATTTTCTTTTTTTGTTGTAACATTCTTTTTACAGGTTACACTAAGCTCACCTTATCGAAGTTCGATAAACCTTTGATTCTGGCTCGAAAGTATCCCGCAGCCAAAAGTAAATCGATGATTTCTTGAAACTTCTTTGCTTGTTCTTCATCTTCGCGGACATCTGCCTGAAAAGATATTTTTTAAACATCCTTGAAATTCCCGCGTTCTGATGAACATATGTTTCTTTGTACGCGAGATTTATACATATGTGTGTATACAGCAAAATGACAAACGAAACTGTCAAATTTACGACTTTACAGTGTCCATCTAGCTTAACAAAATAATGGAATAATATATTTGAATTTTTTAAATAAGTATTATCGATTAATGAAATTGTGACACGTACCTCGGTTGATTCGGAGCTTTTCAGTATCCTTTTCGGTACATCGTTTAGCATGATTGTTTTATAGCAATTTCAGAAATCCCAATAGCTATAATTTCAGTAATGTATTCTAGATATTGTTAATACTATTTAAACGTTTATTGAATCTTATTCATCTAGTAATTCATGTCACTTTAAATCATTGAGATCAGCTACAGCGTCGACCATTTTGTTCTTGGACCTCAAGCTAAATTTCTATGCAATCAATTTTCTACAATACAAACAATTCTCAATAATAAAATAATCTACAATGTATTTAACAATTATTGGTATTTATCTTATGCTGATTATTGTTATTCTAATTGTTAGGCATGACGAAGAAAATGGTTTTTATTTCAAATGGAAGTCTGAACGAGGATGAAGAGAAAGAATTCATAGATTGAAGTGAGGCTTCACCTCTGTATCAAGGTTAGCATAACAAACACTGTGATACATAACCTATAAGCTTTCGTTACACGTGTTCACTACTGTCAAAACAAATGAATTTATTCGTAATAAACAGGTGAATTTTATTTTCTATGAACAATATATATGTATATATATGGGTACTTTAATTTAATGTATTTATAAGAATTTAAAACATGTATTTCTAATTTATTTCAATTCAATACTTACATTTAATTAACGTTTGCTAATAGATATGAGGGTGAACAAGAGAATGAAAATAAAAATGAAAAGAAACATTTATCAGATTTGTTGAAGCGAATAGAGGAGCGTAAGCTACAAAGGGCTGCTGAAAATGCTTCAGAGGTCAAGAAATCTAAGAAAAAACAAAAATTAGAAAATGACAACCTTCAACCAGAACCTGAGCAAAATGATTCTATTGACAAAAGCAGTAAACAGAATGATGCTGAACAACTTGAAACAGAGATTGAGGATCAGCAGAAGAAGTCCAAAAAGAAGAAAAAGAAGAAACGTGATGTTGAAGAGAATGAAATTAATGATAGTCAGGACAAAGGTATGGAGAATGAAAGTATAGGCAATCAAATTAATGAAGCATCTCAAGAACAGTCATCAACACAGCAAAAAGACTTTGTTATTCTGGGTGCAAAGGCTAAGAAAAAGAAATTGGAAGTGAAAAGAGTATTGCCAGACTGGCTAGCGAATCCAGAAGTAATATCAATGGATTTAAATAGTGGACCAAGTTTAGAGGAATTTAATACTGTCTTAGATACTAAGCTAGTTGAAATTTTGAGGAGCAATGGCGTTGAGAAATTATTTCCAGTTCAATCATCTGTGCTTTCATGGCTGTTAAAATGTAATGAAGACATGAAACTGGGATGGTGGTTGCGCGATACATGTGTATCTGCTCCTACTGGCAGCGGTATAAAATTATTTCTTTGACTTATAGCAACTCAATATTTCCTGACATTAATATAATATTAATTTGTATAGGTAAAACTCTAGCATATATTTTACCAGTTGTACAAATATTACAATCCCGATTGGTGCCAAAGATACGTTGCTTGATTGTTCTACCATCCCAAGAATTAGCTGCCCAAGTTTACAAAGTGGCAGTTACATATACCTCCCATACAAATTTGAATGTTGCTCTGCTTTCTGGTGCAGCATCCTTTCAGCAGGAACAGAATAGTATTCTTAAGAAAAGTATGTATTCTAATTACTCTGTTTATCAGAATACTAACCAGTATGCAACTTTTATAATATTGTATATTTATTTTTTAGCCTGCAGAGAGGAATACATATCTGCAGTAGACATAGTTGTTGCTACACCTGGGCGTCTAATAGATCATGTATTAAAGACACCAGGATTCTCCTTGACTGATCTCAGATTTCTCGTTATTGACGAGGCAGACAGGTCTGCAGATTGGCTGGAACATCTTCCAGAACACCATCATGTTCCAAGATTTAATCTATACAATCTGCATAACTGGTTAGCTGCCTCACTGTCATTTCTATGCATAAATGATTCCGTTCACTGTCTAATATGTACATTATTGTTTTTTGAATAGCAAGATTCCAGCCCAAAAATTATTATTTAGTGCCACACTATCTCAGGATCCAGAAAAATTGAATCGTTTAGGTCTCTTTCAGCCAATTCTGTTCACATCTGTCTTAGTATCCGACAAAGACGAGGATGTAAATCTGGACAAGGAAGTCGGTGACTTCATAGGCCGATACACGATCCCTGAAGAGCTAACGGAGCTTGCAGTAGAGTGTGCTGCAGAGTACAAGCCAGTGGCAGTGTATGAAGTTCTACTTAGAAGCGACGCAGTCCCGAAAACTCTTATTTTTACAAATTCTGGGGACACGGCACACCGACTGACAGTCTTACTTCAGTCATTTCTATTAGAGAAAAGCATAAAAATCGGAGAGCTTTCCGCACAGCTGATGCCAAAACAACGAGAAGCTGTGCTTGAAAAATTTACCAGCGGGGATATTCAAGTGTAAGCGTTTAAAATGATTATATTCATGTTTCAGCATATTTTATTTGTGGTTTCTACAGGCTCGTGAGCTCTGATGCCCTAGCAAGAGGCGTGGACGTTCCAGACGTGCAATTGGTTGTGTCTTATGATCTTCCTAAGCACATCAAGGGCTACATTCATAGATCGGGGCGAACGGGGCGTGCAGGCAAGCACGGGACAGCAGTATCAATTCTGACAGCGAAACAAGTGGGACTTTTTAAGCACATGTTGAGCAACGCTCATAAGACGGTGCCGGACATTGAGAAATTGGAACTAGACTCTACTGTGAACGCAATAGGCTACTCGGATCACATAGAGAAATTAAAACAGGAGCTGGATAAGGAAAAACAGACTAATCTACAACGCATGAAAGCTACTAAGCGTATCCACTCCGTAATAGCGGAGTGAAGTAAGTTGTTTCTGTTGCATTAATAAATCATTGTGCGTTTTATATGAATGTCTTTTTCATTTTCCCAGAAATGATTATCAGGATGCAGGAATTGAGTTAAGACAGTTAATGAAGTAACATCGATAATAACATTTTATTGTCTGAAGTTAATAGCATCGTACATCATGCTCGTCCTCTACCGCAATTTATTCTATAGATATCTGTAAACTGTATGCTAACTGTATGTTACTCTATGGTTGTGTCGTGTCGAAGGCAAGTTATTCACAATTCGAATATACAAAAGATGAAGACAGAGACATAATTACATCACTATTATTGCTGTGGGTGGTTTATTTTTCTTGAGATTAGTATCCGCTGTTTAATTTCAATAAAGTCCAATGAAATCAACCGAAAATAATGAGTTCTGTAAGCAAGCATAGTTGTGCAGTTAGGTGCTTTGCTGCGTAACATAGTCTGTTTCGCTCACATTTGTTGCATAGAACATACACATGAAAAGCTGAAGGGAAGCTGTTCATTGCATTAATAATTAAATGAAAAACTTTATTCCCTTGCCTTGGAGGCTTTGCTTCGTTACGTTTCCACACTTTTAAATTCCATATACATGAACGTTTCATGAAAGAATGTGGAGGTAAGTTAACAATTAAATTTATTCATCTGCATTCATGCATAATACAAAAGTATCAAGTATGCATATTTTATAATCAAATGAAATGAATACATTAATTCGTTTCAATTCTTCGTTATTTACAAAACAATTTTCGTCAATTAAAACGATGTGCAATCGGTAATTATTTTCTGCATTAATTTATCGGATTTGTAGGATCTCCTGTGCCATGGCCCCCTTTCTGGTTACAATCAAATTTACAGTAAAAAATTTAACAAGCGGCGATTATTTAAACATATTTATTAAACTACACCTCGGTAAATTTGTTTAAATTATTACGGGTGGAGAAAGGCCTATGGTCAAAAATCAAGAAATCTTACTCTACAAATAAATTTACATCAATCGATACAATTTGTTAATTAAGCTGTTATTAAAAATAACGCAGGTTCCATTATACATCGTTAACGCATTGACTATTAACATCAGCGATACGTACAAAATGATTAATTAACCACGATGTTTTATTAATCTTCTACATATATTAAATCGAACCGCACGCAAATAAATTTTTAACATCATCGTTTCGTTAATAATATTTCAAAATAAAATTGATTGTCCGACTTTTCTCGAAACTTGAACAGAATTTTAATTATACTCTTTATCTGATGCACCAGTCAATGCGTCGATAGTGCAGGAACGCTGGCTCCCTTTTCGAGGATAAAACCGATTTCGAAGTTCGTTGTGAGAAATCTAAAGAACGAGCAAGTTTCCACATTCACTTACAGGTAAACACGATTAAATGTTCTGTCTTTTATCAGCTTCGGTATGTTACATTCTGAGACTAGCTTACACTGTGTGTCGTATAAAACGTAGTCCCGTTCAACGTTACAATTATACAGTATATTTTATAATAATAATAATAGTAATAATAATAATAATATATCGAGCCCCCTTAATCATTTGCCGTTTATCTTAAACGTTCCATCGACAACAGTTACATTATTTACAATTAATATATGCGTGTGGGTAGCTTTGTTTTTTTTGTTAAAGATATTATGTACATACATAAAACATGGTCCTATATGATTCATATGTATCGTTGCTGTGTATATGTATTTTACTCCTTAGCGCCGATAAATTCGCTATTTTGATCTTATTTATTTATTTATTTATTTATTCAAGGATATTTCCTTATCGTTAATAGTTCATTTTATTCTCTGTTAAGACAACGCACAAAGCATTCTGCTCCGGCCTTAAAAATCCACCGGGTCTTATCCTCGAGTACATTGACCCATCGACATTGGGGCTCTCCGATACTCGAGTACTTGGAGTACTCATTGCATCCAGAACTTCAGAACTTCTCAAATTTTCTCCTTTGATTTTGTAAATATCCCAGTACACTGATCTAAACGATGCCAGTACTCGGGTAATCAAGATCGTATTCTTGTACCAAAAGTGTTACGAATACTCGAGATACTCAAATACTCGAGTATTCTGATCTAAATTGAATATTTTGATATCTCGAGTATTCTGATCTATATTGAATATTCAGGTATTCTGATTCTTATCGAATACCCGGATATCAGGACACATTTAGATACTTGGATCTCGTTCGAGCATAGTACTCGAATATCGAGTAATAGCAATAGGCCCTAACAGATACCGAGCATCGTCGCCGCAACATTATATACACCAGATTCCCGTCGTTCCATCGAATTGCCGTAAAATTTCCAGATATTGTTCCACGTTGATTGATCGCGCGCTCTCAAAAAATATTACAGCAACCTATCCATTGATATTGCCATTAGATACCAACGTATTATACAATCGACTGTATTTACAAATCGTTTCCCTAAAATCCCCGAATTTGACCGTGAGTAATGCTGCCATGTGTCGATGGATCAATGTCCACGGGTCGTTCAATATCTTATCAATCGTTCAATTGTCGAGAAACCAATAATATCGTATACACGCTGTTTACCTCTGAAAAGAAACAACGATATCATGCGAACATTCAGCAATTTAAATAAAAAAAGAGTTTGTTTATTTCGAGGTTGTCTCTACAAAATAGTCAAATTTCCTAGTACAATTTAATTATGTATGTTAAACGCTTAACCGTGTTAACGATTCAACCCTGGAAGAATATCGTGCTTGCCCAGGAGGTTTTTTAAGGCAACTTTCCAATTAAACAGGACTCCACTATAACGTACTTATTGTCGTGCCTTCCATTCTGCATACGGACTACCGTATTGTTGCTCTCTATTCAACAAGCGATTCAAATCAATTTGGTCAATTCATAATTAGTATACGCACGCTTAATTATAAGTCGACCCCGACCGTCCCCACTCCATTTATCATCTATCAATTGTATAATATGCTGTTCGTAGGAATTTCAGAATTTTTTTCCCGCAAAAATTGGATACAGTTTTCCGTTCGAACGCAAACGCTTACCTTTACAAAAAAGCATTCTCAGGCATTCGCAACGAAATTATAATTCCTGAACGACAGCTTGCTTAAATACTTACGACGATTTGATTTCATCGATACCTTATCGTCGCTGATTATCATAATTTGATTAAATGAATTTTGCTGAAACGATCTTTTCGGAATTCTATCGTCGTTGATACTTTTTTTTTTATATAAGGGAAATACGCGTCTAAAAAATATTCTAAGGGTACAGAAAGTTCTGAAGAAATCCTTGACAAACTTCTTATAATAGTTTCTAGCACATTCGAATTGTTATTAATTAGTTATAAACGATTTTCTGATTTATGTGTCAATATCGAATATTAGCCATAATTCGCGCTGTATTATTTACGTGATTATTTACGCCAATTTGTCTAGTGGCAAAACGCCCAAATTGTTGGGCAAAGTGACCGACGGAGGAGAGTAGTCGGTAATTTTTTTGTACCCTCTGTATTGAAAACTTCGAGCCGATTTATAGAATATGTTATCGTTAATCGATGCATTACCCTTAACTGAACATTTCTGTAATCTCAGAATATTTTTTAAAACCACAAGAATCATCTGCAGTTGCAACAAACGTTCAATTTTCTCTATACTGGCAACAATAAATAGCTTTGCCGCGTGCAATAGATGCAGAAAATTCTCCTGAACATTTCTGTGGTTAAGCTGTTCGTTTACGTCTCCCTTTAAACAACGGAAGTGTGCTTGGACTTTGGCAACTCCAATGTTCGTCGAAGTCTTCATATACATGTAGCGTTAGGCATATTTTACGTTCTTTCGTAACTTTAGATTATTAACGTAATTTATTTATAGATTATTTAGCAATTATTTTATGTGATAATTATTTGAAAGGGCAGCTACCGAATCCGAATGAATTAAAAGAAAGGGAGATTTTTTTTTTCATAATTATACTACAGATTTCCAAAATTTTAACCCGAGTTCAAAATTGTCGTACTGCAGTTTTGATTTTGGTCAACTTCTTGCAATTCGTAAGCTCTCAGAAAAGAAATAGATTTTAAATGTTACCATTACATCTCATATGCAACAATGAAATAAACAATTATGAATCATGCGAGTTTGACGTTGCGTGAGTGCAGATATTATTTATACATCTGAATTTTCGGAAGACTTCTTTTATGTTAGTCCTTAAACTATTTTGCGAACGGCGTACATACTTATTGATAGTTGTTAACCTCTTAAACAATAAGAAATGATGAGTCTACGGTAACGTCGCGGTACTCAAATTTTCATCTCTGTGAATTTTTAACGCTTCAACCGTAAAAGTTGTACGCACAATTTTTCCGTCAAAAATTCTGCGAATCGTGTAACGATATTTCTTTCATGAAAGAAGTTATTTAGACGCGTCTAAATGTTTATAACGTTACAATAAAATATCATTGCATTCGTTAACGTTTGCAGAATTTTTTTGCGGAGATATCGTTCCGATAGCTGTTATGGTTGGAACGTGAAAAATGTCCAAAGTTTAGTCGGTTGTGAGAACGCAAAATAGATGTTGTAATTAGATTAATTTGTTAAGTAATCACGATATGAAAACTTATAGATATGAAGACCTCTCGTTGGCGGATCTAGCTGCAGTCCGTGCGATCATTCGTTGGTTGCTTATCGTATCAATCATGCTACCTATTTACAAAATTCTTTTCCCGAGGAAGTCCCTTGTATTTGGTCGCACACACTGACTATAGTTCGCTCTAAATCGAAAAAAGGAAGACCTATATTTCTTCTCGGCGTGAGATTTCCTCCTTCAGTTATCATTTTACCCTTCAACCTTTGTCTTTCAATTCAATTCTTAACCTTTCAGTTCAACTACCCCATTGCCAAACCATTCTCATTTCAATAAAAAGAAATCTCTCATTAAAACTTACAGTCAACAACAATATTAATTCCACAAACAAATTACAGTCAAAACTTCGTCTAAAACAAACCAATCTGATCGAAAAACTACTTTGAATAATTAATCTGGCAAATTTTAAAAAATACAAAACATGCAATAAAGGAGAAATCTGTTTACCAAATTTTGCAACCATCTCGATACAGATAAAGCTAAAATAGTCGTAGCATAAACCACCATATACAAATAGCAAAATCTCGTCATTCAACAAATTCTCTACACCTTCCTATCTGTTTGTCATCTCTTATTTCTGCGCCTTTTTAGCTCCGGCACCATGTAATTTTTACAGCAGAAAGACCATGACCGAGAAGAGGAACGAAAATAGTATCGTGACCGACACTGAGAGTTGTTTAGGCTTAGCAGCGTTTATATTGACCCACGGGGGTGAAGACGACGGTAAAATCGGTGGCCTCTCCGTCCTGTGGCCTTCGTGGATGGTGCTACCCCCCATAATTTGCGTGGAGCTTAGATCGTCTTCGTTCCCAGCCGAATCGAAGTCGTCGAAGTTGTTTCCGTGCGGTCTCCTGCCTCCGTTGTTCTTCTTCCTTCCCTTTTGCATCGGCTTCTTACGAGATTTCAGGTCAGTGTTCTTTGCTATGGGGCTGGGTGTCGTTTCCACGGCGAGGAACAGTTCTATGTAATAAACACAATATTAATTAGAATACACCTTCCCCATGGTATTGAAAATTATTCCGAAATTCGAGGTTAAAAGCAGTCGGTAATTTCGACGTCATTTATGTTAAACCATTCACAAATTAGTTCCAACAGTTCCCGCTGAACGGTGTTCGAAATACACAGCGCGCAACACCTGGCGGGAAAATTCAAAACCAACTGGTAAATACTTTAGACGGTTCGCCACAATATGACGCCACCGTCTTATTTCGTTTGTAATTACCGACTGCTCTCCTCTGTCGGTCACGTTGCCCAACAGTTTGGGCGTTTTGCCACTGCACAATTTGGAATTTACATTGCTCTTTATGGAAAGTGAATCGTTTATAACTAATTAACAGCAACTGGAACCATCGAAAAATTATTACGAGTACATTGCCAGAGATCCCTTCTTCGACTTTCAATCATAAAACGCACGTATTATGCCTTCGATATTACAACATTTATATTACAAAATTAATCTTTTACGCGACGTATTCGACGGATTGAATTCGAATAATTACCAAATGTCGTAACTTTCGATAGAAACGAAATTTCGAGATACTTTCCGATCAAAAGTTGTTCAATTTTCTCGGATCTACGCGTCTCCGTATAAATTGTTAGAAATTTTGTTCTAGAGATTTATGTTATTTTGATTTATGTCGAGGATATGAAATATTGTCTAACGCTTCTCGTGTATCGCATCGAAGTTGTTGCAAATTAATATCGCAGGTACGCGCAAATAAGTATGGGAAGGGGGTTCGGACGACGTACGTGCTGTCGATGGCAGATTATTATTTACCTTGTAACCGTACGGTGCCGTCGGCCTTCCCGAGAGCGTTCTCGGACGAGCAAACGTACTCGCCGAAGTCCTTTTTTTCCAGGGAATTGACAGTGAGATTCATCTGCCGGGAGTAATCGTTCACCGCGGAGTCTGACATCACGTATTTGTCACTGGACAGCAGCTTTTCGTCTGCATCGAGAAACGTGGATATTGCGGTTTTTTTTAATTCTGCCGATCCTCAGAGTTTTCATCCGCGCCCGTTCATTTTGACGGAACGCCGTTGTCGCAAAAACCGACCGAAATAACGTGCCGAAGACCGCGCGTCGTTTCGACGTTTTCGAAAACAAAGATCGCCGCGAAAACGGATCCCAACGATTTATTAAACGTTCGAATGCAAATGCGTTTCAATACCTGGATTTCTGTACCATGTGTTCATGGCTAGCGGCGACGCTTCCACGCGACACCGTAGAACGACGTTGCTGCCGATCGGCGCCAACAGCAACTCGTCCTTCACCTGTATAACTGGTGGAACTGGAACAAAAGGATTGCTAATATTTAACGTTTGCTTGATTTATTTAGACCTCGGCACAGTTTTAAACGCGAATACAAGCTCTCTTCTATCGTGTTTCGCCTGTTCTTGCACTGGAATGGGGCCCCAGTAAGCTTATAAGTCCCTAGGAAGTTCGATCTTCTATAACTTCGTGAGAAAAAATCATAGGACAATGCAATCGGGCTCATTTTGAAGCGCAAAGCATCTAGTTTGAACGTTAGTAACGGTTTTCTATCAAAACATTTTTTGGTGCCAGGAAGTAATTTGGAATAGAGGGATGATCGTATTCTCGAACAGTCTACAACCTTGTATATCCCTAGGAAGTTTAATCGCCTATATCTCCGTGAAAAAAAATCGTACAGACGTCTACCTAGACTCATTATTTTAAAGCGAAACTTCAGCTTTTGACTCCTGTAGACTATTTTTTCCTACGATGCTTTTATACTTTTCTACAAGTTAGAAAACTAACGCACCACCGTCCCGTTATCTTCAATCCAAAGTTTCACAAGTTTGAACGTATGTACAGCGTGTAAAAAATATATCCTTACGGTGAAAACCACCTCGAGCTTCGAGAACAAAGTGTCCTCTTTGAAACGACGAGTCGACGAAATCGTTTGTGGAATTTACGAGTCGTTCGTGGACCATTAAAAATGTCTGCCCGCCGGCAGCGTGAACGTTTTCACCGCGGCGGGCGGATTTTCGATATTTCGAGTGGTTGCAAAACCGCGCGGCTGTTTGCAAACATCATAAAATCAGGATTCAACGGTGTAGGGCGGCCGCGGCGCCGTTGACACAAGCCGAGACGGTCCGTATAAATCGGTGCGCCGCTATGAAATAAGAAGAGCTGTATCATGGTTAAAACACAAGGTTCTCGGAGTAGGTGAATTACCGCACTGGCTGGCTGATCAAATATTTACCTGTCGGCGACGACGTGGATAAATCGCCGACTTGAAAAGGTAATTTCATAGTAATTTATCCGACGGTTAATATTGAACGCGACGAAAACATAATTAATAGTTGCACGCTCCCTTAACGCTACTAAACACGCCGCTCCGCGCGTCTCTATACTTTCAGCGATACGTTGCAACTTTTTACTCGCAACTGTTCGCGAATGTTCAACGCCCTGCACCACTCTACGGCTAGAAAATATATTAACCCTTTCCCATTCTTTTTATTCACAAAATACCAGAACTTTATTAATCGAACATATCCGCTAGCCAATTTTACACTACATATTTTTATCGTTTTACATTGCATGTGGATCGTTCATTTTGAAAATGGAAAAGTCTATTTTTTTATTATTTTTTAAAAATTAATGGTTAGCATAATAGTCGGTTTAAAAATATAAATTAATTATATCGTCTCCGGCAATGTTTCTACTAATTTATCAACGCATAATTTGATTATATATATCTTTTAGGCGAGTTTAATTAACATAATCTACATCTACGAACCGCAAAGGGACTTATAAATCACTGTTAACGTTTTATAATTTTATAACACTCTCTATATTTATTATTTAAACTAAACCATTACCATGATGAATTTCTACGTAATTTCTTTCAGATTGGATATTAGCTAGTTATAAATAAAAAGTTTACACTAAAGTCGTCATACCTTATTTTATTTTTTAAACATGAACTATTTTTAAAATAAATTATCCGGATGTTTGTAGACGTTTTTATTGTATGCGCGTATTATGCCTATAGTTCGCCCAATGAATAATTAAGAATATAAATATATATTCTGCAGTAGTTGAACACAGATACCGGTGATTGGCCGGTGTATTTGCGCGCGGTTGGCGGGATTTAGTGTGTTGCAAGTTATTTACGTGGGATGACTTGATGTTTTCAGGCAGGAGGCCATGATGTCGCAACGGGGGGAACTAGAAAGCGAGAGCGACAGCGAGTGCGTAATTAAAGCAACGTAAACACGGGGGTGTTCGATGCTATACTATGATTCCGGGATTAGGGACCGACCTGTACACTGTGTGTGCTACAATTACTTTACCAGTGCCATTTGATTCGTGAACAACGGATATACTGCGCGCCGTTAACCGAACGGCCCGATTCTCGTTTGTACTTCCGGGCCTTGCTCGACCTTTTACCATCTACGAAAATTATGAAAAATGTTCATTCGTCGCTCAATTATGCGTATCATTAAATATAAACAATTTCTACGTGGTATCGCGGCTCAAGTACAATGTTCTCTATTTTCAAATCGTTATATCTTCGGTAAAAATAATTGTATAATGATCTGTACCATCTGGATCGATTTTAAAAAGCCTCGATCATAATCTCTGTAGATCATTTGCAATTGAAAATATTTTGACATCGGTGAAATGCAAAATTTTTCATCCTTCGCTTTCTCCTCCTCGGATAATTTTGTATTCAGATAATTTTCTAAAAAATTTTTTCTAGGATTAGAATTGTTATGGTTTTCAAGATTAGAGTGTCCACTTTAAATGACGTAAAAATTGTTGATCTACGATTTTTTCTTACTGCTTTAACGAAGTTTCTTGCGAGCGAGGTTGATGCGCGGAAAATTAATTTTGATGACCTTTGATTTCTATTCTGATTCTGATTTCGATCAGGGTTAGGATTCTTGTTCTATTTTTGATTAAGATTTTGCAATTATAACGAGTGATTTTTCTTTGCTATATTGTTGCAACAAGACGCGGAGTATGAATTTCGAAGTATGTATTTCGATTTTAATTGCGATTTTATATTCGATTTTAAATTTGATTTTATATTCGATTTTAAATTTGATTTTAAATTCGATCTGAAATCTTATTTTAATTGCGATTTTAAATTTGATTTTAAATTTGATTTTAAATACAATTTTAATTGCTATTTTAAATTCGATTTAAAGTTGATTTTAAATACAGTTTTAACTGCGATTTTAATTTCGATTATAAATTCGATTTTAAATACAATTTTAATTGTGATTTTAAATTAAATTTTAAATTCGACCTTATTGTTGCTTTTAACGTCGATTTTAATTTAGATTTTAAATTCGGCTTTAATGTCGATTTCAAATTCGATTTCGTTTCGATGTTTTCTTCGACGCAGGCGCGAAGTTCTAATTAAGAGTTGCTATATCCAGAGTGTCCTCCTCCTGCTTAATACCAATCGACGTATCGTAACTTTACGGGAAACGGCAGACTTCGAATGGATGTGACTGAGAGGATTGCGGGCCGACTTTCGCAAAGTAAGGAACTGCACGGCACACCCCGCACTGCACACCTGTATGTTCCACGTAGAGACGGCTTACCGTGAAACCGTAAGCACTTGAACCGTTCCACGCCTTCCTCGAATTTCCCTAGACTTCCCGTCGGAATTTTGTTTCGAGCCCAACAACTATTCCGAAATCCTCCATCATCCTCTATCTTGCCATTTTTAACATACTCCCATTGTGATTTCGTTTCACGAACAATACTTGTAAATATCGTAGGCGACTCGATTTTATTTATAAATTGGAAGATGTAATTTTTAGGTTAATCTTGATTCCTCGAATTTCAATATATTTGAGGTGAAAATAGCAACTTTATTCAAATTCGTAAAATGCGACGAGTCATATGTAATTTTGTTGTTTAAAATTTCCTTTCGACGATTTTATTACAGAACGTAAATAAAAACATTTTCTCTCAGTTTTATTACGAATTTAAAAAACGATATTTAATCTCGAATTTTGACTATAAGTAACAACTTTGATTGAATACTAATGCTATACCTGCAATAATTTTATAAAATCTTTTCACTGTCGTGTAATTAGGTTAAAACACGAATTTAAATCAAACAGTAACAATTCTATAAATACGATCGCTACGTTTATTTAATTATAATATAGAAAACGTTAACGACACCATATTCGCGAAACGGCTAGGGGCCGTTTAGGCTAACGGCAAACAATTAGTCGGAAGTTAATAGGCTGTCCCTGAAAAATGTAATTCCATCATTTCGATCATTGCTCCCTGATGCGTTAAATAAACCTGCCTCCGCCCCCCCGTTATTTAATGACCTGTTTCATGGCTACTTTGCGGATATTGTCGGTTTGCAATTAAAGCGGCCGTACACACGGGATACAAACGCCCGTTTAATTAGTATGAATAGGAAGACAGAGGGCACGATTAACATTTCTTGTCCCAATTCCGACTGTTGACTTGCTTCCGCCACTGTGCGCGTTCAATCCGCCCAAAAATTCAATTAACGGCGAACGTGTTTTATTAACAAATCGACGCGGCACTTGGTAGCATTAAATGGCGCGCGTCTAATTAAACAATTGCTGGAGCCAAGTCGTGCGCTTTAGCAAGCTGGAAAATTTCCATGTAGGAAAAATTGGAAGTTGGAAAATTATGGGCAAGAAAATTAGCGAAAGAATTGGCAAGAGAATTAGTAAGGAAATTTGTGAAGCGGGAAAATTCGCAATAAGAAAATTTGCAAGCTAGAAAATTCGTAATAACAAATTTTACAAGCAAGAATATTCGCAATAAAAATTTATAAGTAAGAAAATTCGCAATAAGAAAATCCGCAATAAGATAATTCACAATAAGAAAATCCACAATAAGAAAATCAGCAAAAGGAAAATTCGCAAGCAAGAAAATTCGCGTGAAGATAATTTGTTGAGTCGGCTAAATTGCATGAATAATAATTTTAGTTTCCGAGCATGAATTCTGCCAATTAGCAGCTATAGTGACCGGTTATGCGCGGGTACGTAGAGACGTGACATGTAATACGTACAGTGGACGACGACGGAATAACGTTTGCTGACCGTCGGACGCACATTGTTGCTGGCTATGCAAAGATACGTGCCCATCTCCTGTCTGAGGATGCCGTTCAGTTCCAGGATTTCACCTTCGTACATTGACACCTCTGAAAGAAGGACAGATTTCATCATTTTAGTTCACGTAGACGGTCAGATTCTGTTTCACCGTCTTCAGCAGCCTTAAATGTCCCTATGCTTTTTAGCTTACTATAGCTTTCTGAACAAAAATCGAACGATGGCCTAACCAGGCTCATTTTGAAGGGCGAAGCCTCTAGTTTCGAACTCCCTAATTGTTTCATTAAGATAATTTTTTTTCTTTAGGGGAGGCATAGGAAAGAGAAAGGATCGTTTTCATCTTGAATATTTTGCAAACCTGTGTATTCCTTAGAAGCTGGAGCTGCTGTAATTTTGTGAGAAAAAATCGATCTAACTAAGCTCATTTTAAAGAGCAAAGACTCTAGCTTCGAACACCGTCAACCATTTATTCTAAATAAATTTCTTCCACCATTTATCAACCAGTAAATCGAACTCCTCCGTAAGCCCCTTTTTCTCTAGAAGTATTTTCTACTTTCATCCGCTCGCGCAACTTTTCCATTGCTTTAATAAATTTACAGCCACGATTTTCGGATCGCCCTGTACAGACCCATGTGGCGTCCACCTATCCGGCAATAAATGCCGCCGTAAAACGTCCCACCCACACGCATTTACAACGAAATGTAAATCCCTGTCCACAAGGTAATTAATTAACGACAATGACCAGCGAGACAATCGATTATCCCCGCATCGACGCGACATCTTGCGCAGCGAGGAAAAATATTTCCCCGTGAAAAAAAGAAAAAGAAGTATTTCCCCCGTCGAATTTTCTCGAAACATCGCCGAACGATCGTCGTTCTCGCGATTTTTTTTTCCGGTGTCGATATACACGAAAGTATAACGTATGAAAACGGGCTCACGGAAATATCTAATAACTACCGCCATTTTTTGACGTAGCAGCTTTTCAAAAATTGATACAGAAAGCCGAACGACTCCTCCACGTTTCTGGAAAAAAAAAAAGAAACGGGCGACTTTTCCGTTCGGCGATCAGGCGCGAAAAAAGAATCGGCAAAGTTTGCCTATCGACGAAACGCGATTCGCGTCTGCGAAGCGAGCCGGTATTTTATGGCTTATGATTTTAATTAACTCCGTTTAATCCGTTCAACGACGCGGAAGGAATATCGCGGGTTAGAGAGAAGGTTTACCAGCTCTCCGGAGCAATTCCCTCGCTTTACCTTGTGATTTGTTCCAACAGACATCTCTATTCACACCGTTAAGCCCGGCGAATCCTTTCTTAACTCGATCAGCCCCCCCCATCAAACTTTCAGATAATGTTTCTCTTTTCAGACTTTCTACCCCCTCGAATCGAACCATTTTTTTTTTTCAACGCTGCCACTCCGCGGGATTATCGTCGAACAAAGGAAAACCATACTCGAGACTTAATTAAAAATTCGGGAACAGACTTTCGAACGGTGAGCCTCCTCTTAAATTTTTATCGTAGAAATTGGATGGTCTATCGAGATGGTTCTTTTTTTTAATGTTAATCGACAAGGTCTGATTTGTAGCAAAGATATTTTTCTTCGTGGAAAAATTATACTCGCAACGTTTTCAATTGTAAACATAATTTTGTAGTGCCGATTTGAGATTGTTATGGAAATCGACCGAGTTTAGGAATCTTTATTTTAAAAACTATATGTTCGATCGAGATGGCTCCTTTTTTATTTGAATCAGAAAGGTTCAATTTACGGTAAAAATATTTTTCTCAGTGGAGAAATTTATATTTGCAACGTTCTAAATTATGTAAATAACTTTAAAGTGTCGATTTGAGATTTTTATGGAAACCGTCTGAGTTTAGGAATTTTTATTATAAAAACTGTATGCTCGATCGAGATGGCTCCTTTTTTACTCTAATCGACAAAGTTCAATTTGCGATAAAAGTAACTTTTTCGATCGAAATATTGTGCTAAGATTCGAGAAACCTTACCTCTCTTCTTTCCATCTTCTCTAAGAACGATCTTCTGCCCGTCCTCTCGCTTCCACGTGACTGTTGGTTGCGGTGAGCCGGTGGCAACGCATTTCAACTTTATATTGCCACCTTCGTACGTTATCATACCTTTGGCAGACTCGTCATCGACTATATCCGGAGGTATCAGCACCTCCATGTACCCTTTCTGGAATATATACATCAAACAAATTTTGTATTTCAATTCTCGTCCTGTGATTCCTCGAACAAAACTGTTCAAATTCGAGGCGCTCTAACTTTGCGATAAAAAATTGTAGAATGACCAAATTAGGCTTGTTTCAAAGAGCAAGGTTCATAGTTTCGGAAACCCTAATTTGTTATTCTCAAATACTGAACCGTAGCAATGAAACGATAAAGCAAATACTGTCCTTCTGCAGCCATTGTAACTCCGTTAAAACAAAACATGGAACAATTATCAAAAGAAGTTTTCAAAAGCGTTGTTCAAAAGAACAAAAAGTTCTTGGTCTTATTTTAAAGCTCGAGGCCTCCACTTTCGATCAGTATAAATTATTTTATCTTTCGGTTCAGTTTGTACTAAATAGCAGATAGAATAGAAGAAATGACACAGACGTCGTAAATCCAGAAATCTTAAATATAACTAGAGAATTCAACCTACCATAATTTCCTAAAAAATGATCGTACAACAATGTACCTAGACTCATCTTAAAGCCTGAAATCTCTACTTTCGATATCCATGAATGATGTTTTTATAACTGACAAATTATCAACCAGAAGAATTAATTCTCCCTCGTCAACTTTCCCTCTTTCATATTCTATATTCAATCGTCCCTTAAAAGTTTAACAAATTTTCCTGGCGACCGAAATCGCCGTGAGAAGACGCCTTAAAGCCCGCCGTTTGCAACAATATCCACGAATTCAGTCTAGGATTTACCGGCGACGGTTTGTCACAATTAGGATCGCGCCGGTTTGTTTCTCGATTTTCGGGCCGCGTCCAGATCGCTAAATAATTGAAATCAAATTGAGAATTAATTAAAGGCGGGTACTCGATGGCCCGTATAAGTAATTATCCTTTTTCCACCGGGCAGCAGGAGCGCGCCGGACTACTTTCCCTCTGAATTAATTGTGTGGAGTAACTGCGTAGAAACTGCATTACGCCGGCAGGAGAGGCTGTGCAAAGGGTTGCGCCGAGGGTTTCGTTCTAGAGCGGAAAATTATCATCGCGCCGCGGCCTGAATGCGTGCAGCGCGCGCGTTTCCACAGCGCGCGTTCAGCGCAGCGCCGGAGCGGGAACCGCGAGTCATTTTAATAATCGGTGTGCGTGGCAAATGTGACGTCACATCTCCCGACGATAATTGCACGGCCAGGTGACGACACGGCGTACAGCTGTTTTTTTCTAAGAATTTCGAGGATTCCGCCAAATTTCTTAGCGCAACTTCGTGCTAAAAGATTCCGAGAGATCCTACGGAACGAACTCGAGCGAATTTTTTCAACGATTTAAACATTTAAAGACGCTAAACATTTTCAATTTCAACTTTAGACATCCAACGATTTTTATGTTTAAATAATAACAGTCTCGCTGGGATTTCTTACAAAAAACATTTTACAATTCTCTCGAGTAAAATGTAATAAATTATGTAAATATCGTAAGTGTTTAATAACATTGAACCGAGTTTGAATAATGTTTAAAAGACCGAGATACTTGTTTCGATTTCCTCGACTCTGATTTGTAACGATGTATTTCGGAAAATTGGAGGTTAGAAATGAAATGTAGGCCGGCCATGTGACAGAGCACGGACTGTAGTATATGGAGAGCTATAGTGATTAACTTTGAGCGGTTCGCGCGAACGGAGGGTCCGGGTATCTTCCGGGTATCTACGAAACTTGCGGGTTTGTGAGATCCCAGCCGCGAGAATTCCGGCTCTCTATGATACATTATTTTGTTTTAGGCTGGATTAGACTTTAGATTATATTTCTATACATGTGTGTACGGGCGCGCGTGTGTGTATTAGTGTGTGTTGAAGGTTCCAGGATTGCAAGGTCGCGGTCATGTAATACCTCGCACAAATACACCAGGATTAAGGACGGTATCCTGCTTGCGGACCTAAGCACATGCACACCTAGCTTGTATAGAATTAACGGACTAAAGTTTCGTGAATCCAGTTAACATGTTACGATCCATGGCGTCGTAGTCGAGATAAGACAACGATTGGATTATAGTGATACGATCATGCCCGCGCTCTTACAGAAACTTTTCGAAATTTTCCTATTTAATTTGCTCGCGTCGCTCGACCATTATCGCGCTGATCGAAAAAGCGACTCACGCCGCCCGGAAACGGAGAGTTCGAGCTTTAAAATGACGCTAAGTACGCGGAGATGCTATTTTTTTTTATGGGAATCACCGTGGTCTCGATTTCGTTAACTTCGCGGTAATATACGAGTTTCAGAAATTTCCGAGTACGCGGTGCAGTGTCCACCTTTTCGCGAGATCACTAATATAGGAATGTTTTAAATAAAAAATAAATCATGGTTATAGAACGTAGAGACTTCAAGCTTTAAAATGAGGCTAAGAAAATGGAGATGCAATTCTTTTCATGGGAATTACCAGGGTTTAAATTTCGTAAACTTCGCGGAAATATTCGAGTTTCAGAAATATTCAGATACACAATGCACTGTCCACTTTCCTACTACAATTCTGACACGTCAATATTTTAAATAAAAAGATATAGTACGGTCGTCGAAAGTGCAAACTTCAAGCTTTAAAACGAGCCTAAGAACATTGTTGCACGATCTTTTCTCACGAAGTTACAATAAGTCAAACTTCCTAAGGACATTTGAGGTTAGAAAGGCCTTTCTCTACAATCCTTTCGAATCTCTAATACAAAGATATAAAAGAAAGCTTAGACTATATAAAACTATAAACCTAGCTCTTTAAAGCAAGCCCAAATAAATCGTTCTCCGATTTTTTTCCCCAAAGTTCCAACATTCAAATCGTCAACGAAGGACCATGATTATTTCACGGGAGATACAGGAATTTCTTTTCTGTCGAAAATAATAAAACAACGCAGCGACATTTCATTATGTTTGTAGCTATTTATCGCAGATGTTGCGAACACCAGATTTGTACGCCGGTGTAGACAGCCTTTGGGTATCCGATACCGGTAATAATTAAACGGAAGTATCCATCTAATTAATTGTATAATTAAATGAAGTTCGAAATGCAATCAGGCGGGGAGGGGGCTCGGCGGCCATCGTGCAAATGATTATCGTTTGAACTATTCCCGTATAAAACATTGGTTAGTTTGACGGCACGCAGGTAACAACATGCCGCGCGGAGCCGAGTACGGCCCCGTAGACTAATGCATGTAATGCGACGCAGCTATTTCGGCCACAATAAATGCATGAGTATGCCTGTTAGCGATACCACAACCCTCGATATAGTACGCCCACGATGCCCTGTTAACCTCCTGCTTTCGTTCCACCGCGATCTTCCATCTTTCTGATCATTCTGCCTCATTTGTTGTTCGATCATTTTCCAGGAAACCAATTCTCCACACTTCGCAATATATATACATATGTAATTTATTTTCTTTTATAGATATATTTTATATAACTTTCTTTATTACATATATCTACTTTATTTTAATTTATATATATATCCATTTTATTTTATTTCATTTTATATATACATATAATGTATTTATGTATGTATAACAGTTATTATTTATATATTATTGTACATATTATACATGAGTAATCTGTATAATCAGTATTGTAAAACTGGAAATGATGACTGTTGACTTTTCACTAATCCTTTTTATATGTATAATATTATATTTTATATAATATTATATAATTCTATATAATTAAATCATATATTATATATATAATTTAAAAAGTATTGTATTGAATACTTCAGCATATTAATATTGTATGAATGATTAATAATATAAAATTATAATGAATATGATTAATGCAATATTGTATGATTGTATGATAACATAATGATTAAGTATATAAATAGTAACTGCTATATGCGTAAAGAAGTTTAGTAAAAAGTCGACAGTTATGATTTTTAGTTCAACGATTTTGAAATCGGAGTAAGAGGCGATGGGATCGTCTGCAACGGGAATAGAAATCTATACCTGACTTCTCATGGGGTCCGTGTTCACCTGGCACATATAGGCACCCGAGTCATTCTTTTGAACGTTCATCACGTGCAGCTTCCACGTGTTGTGCCCATTATGCGTGACTGAAAGACGCGGGTTGTGCGCCACCCGCTGCTTGTGAATTGCCAGGATAGCTCTTGAATCAGACTTTATCCAGGCCACCTGTGAAAACGTTTCGAAATTTACTAGTCATCCCATTAATCCACCGTCTCCTCGAGAATCCGCCGTTTTAGCACGACCAATTATCATTCACGTTGTTTATGATACACTGCTCAACGTCTGAACTGTTTCGCTTATTACCAGAGTAGTATTTAACTTAATTCAATCGGATTTAATTTAAACGAACTTAATTTAATTTAATTCGATTTAATTTAATTCGATTCAATTTAATTCGATTAGATTCAATTTAACCCTTTCACTCCGTTTGAAATATGAAGATGGACAAATCTGGATTTTCTTTTTCTTCAAAATTATTCTAAATGGTATACAATGTAGATTATAACAAAAAAACTATAATAGCTTGCAAACTTTCAACGCAAATAAACAGAGCGTCACTATCCAACGCAAATAAATGAATTCAATGAATAGAACGATTGATTTGACAAATTAATATTGCAAAAAATTGTCTCTCATCTATAAATTTTGACTCTTCGAAGTAGTATCGATTTTTTAAAAGGTTTTTTTTCACAAAGTTGCATACGTCTTCGTTATTTCTGAACGATCGTGGGACATTTTCGAGCGGTTCTTTTTTTCCGGCGACGTTGAAAAAACAGGCGACAAGAGGCCAAGCGGAATTCGCTGCGACTCCGCGGGCTTACCAGAATTGAAAATTCGCCCGTTTGATCCTTTGAATGTTTTCTCGGGTAAACTTTCATTAAATTCCCGCTTAGAGGGAGATGACCGCGTGTGCAATAAAAAATGCCGATTTCTTTTTTCTCCGCCGTTCTGACCCGCCGGAACCGGCGCGATCGCGCGCAGTCTTCGTAAAAAAGAATTCGGATTCCCGTGGAGGGCGCAAGGAGAAGTTTAATTTCATTTTTTTTTTTAGAAATTTTTCGAACTGCAAGGCGCGTTTTAATTAGTTTCTTTATTTGATGTTGCTTCGAGCACTCCCCGTAAAAAATTCTTTCGTGCGGAGAAGACCTTTTCCTCGTTCATAGTTACCTTGTATGGTTGCAGATGATTGACGATGCACGTAAAAAAAACGTCGCGTCCCTGGGTCACCGTGTGATTCTCTAAAGGGGCTAAGAACTCTGGCAGTACATCCGGAGCTATTTGGCCTGGAACATAAGTTCGAACAACGTTAGAATAAAAGTAGCCCGCGGGGCGACGAAAGTAGACGCTTCGAGCTATAAAACGAGCCTAGATACATTGTTGCACAACTTTCTGGCACGTAGATACGGTAGCTCGAATACTGCGAACTACCTGGATTCCGCGAAGTCGTTAACCGAAAAACGCATCCCTGCTTCTCCGTCTGATACATAGCGGGAAAGTTTCTAAATAAAAGGATCCTCAAAGACGGTCAAAAGTAGAGGCTTTCAGCTTCAGAATAAGCTAAGGTGGATCGTCGTACGATCTTTTTTTTTTCCACCGAGTAACAAAAGCTCAAATCTATTAAATTTCACGAAGCCATTTAGTCGAGCAACATTTTAGAAGAAAGACCTGTTGTCTTCGCTTCCCGATTCGCCATTTCGTGCACGATTATGCTAATATAATAACGCTCGCCAAGATAAAGCTGGAGATTCCAAGCTTCAAAATCGGCTAAGGAACATAATCGTACGACGACCTTTCACGAAGTTACAGCAGTTTAAATTTCCCAGGGACGCACAAGTTTACAAAATCCTCGAGAAAGGTCAACCTTTCGCCGTCTCGTTTTACACGTAACCCGAGACTATTAAAAAAAAAATCGATCTTAGACTATCCGAAACTTTACTCCCCGCCCTTTAAAGCGTGCTTAGGCGGATCGTTCTCCGGTCTCCGATCCGGAAGCTACCGCACGTTAAACGTCGTCGATTTTCGCTGCGAGTTCACCGATCTGGCGAATCCCTCCCCCGAACGGAGGGAATCCGAGCGAGTTCCGGCGTTAATGCGAGTGTTAAAATCACTGTGGGAAATCGGTAACGAATCCCCGGGCGAGCGCATTCCAGCGCGGACGATTTTCCGTCGATATACATGCATGAATAAGCAGGTACTGTCGATTACATATTCAAGCTTCCTGCAGAAGGAGATTCCACCCCGCAGGCGTCGGACGGGGGATGGGCGAGAGTGGGGAGGGAGGGGTGTCTAGCGCCACGCCGCGGGACGGACAGAGATAAAGTAAGGAAAGAAAGGAGAGGGAACCCGGCATACCCAATTCACCCATATTCCCGTATCGAATTCTTCTATGCGTTCATGCAAGAAAGGCGATAAATGGAAAATTCTTGAGTCCTGCAGTCGTAATCTGGTTGTTCGGGAGCCGTTCTCATGCTAGAAATTTTACGATCACTCTAATCTTGCCCGCTCCGGAACGTTCCTCCCGGCTACCGGCACGGAAGAAAACGCAAGATTTTAATCCCGGAGGCAAAAAAAAAACCCGGATTCCATCATTCCACGGAATTTCTCCCTGCAACCTATAACACTTCACGAAAATATTTCCCCCGGATTCCCTCTGGTCGCCAGGCGGGGACTATGGAAACGGTCTTCATTTTTGCAAAATTTGTTTACAGAAAAGCGACGTCTATCTTTCTACTTCGCTCTTATGTTCGCGACGCTTCTGTCCGAGATGCTTCCCCGAGATAAATCCGAGCTGCGAGGAGGGTTGTCTCCTGTCCGCCATCTTGGATCGCGGCAGAAATCTCCGCGGTGCAGTTTCGCGCGCGTTGCATCGCCGCGTATTTTTCCTGGAATTATCGATTACAGATCGATTAATAATTTTGGCGGTTAGGCTGATTATTGGGCTGAATATTGTCTGGTTCTGCAGACAAAAATGGCGAATTCCCTGGGATATAAAGTGGAAATCGATCTCAAAAAAATGTCAGATCTCGAAGAATTTTTGTCGAGATCTGAAAATTCAGCGACTGTAAACCGAAACGATTAATAATCTCCCCGAGATGGAATCTGCCGGGGGAGTAAACTAGAAATCGGTTTTATTAGGGACAAGATGGCGGCCGCGGTAGGTGGTTACCGCCGTCGAAATTACAGGGAGTTTTCTATGGGGTTCTAGTCGAATATCTATCTGGATTTTCAGATCACGGTGGCTCCGTGCTAACTCGGAGAATTCCCAGGATTCCGTGGGGCGCGGGCGGAAAGCGAGAGGGGCGCGAAGGTTGTCTCGACGTTGGTTGAAAGACAAAGTACGGCCGGCGGAAGTTGCATCACGTGCGAGCGACTCTTTCTCTCTAGCGCCGCCGCTCGTGGAATCTTTTCTGTAAATACAGATTCTCGCCAAAGGCTACGCTCAGATATTTCGAAGACTTTTGTTACGGGCTCGAACAACGAACAGACCTCCGATTGTTCGACCGTGATGAAAGGTTAAAACGCTCGGCCGACGTTTCCTCGGGTTCGTCGACGCCCTCGTCTCTCTCTCTCTCTCTCTCTCTCTCTCTCTCTCTCGGCTCCCCTAACTCACTGACATTTTATTAACAACGTCCTAGCTCCGCCGAAGGAGACCCATCTCGATCTGCCAGCCAGAACATTTCTACAAAAGGTACCAACGGAAAAATCACTCGGGGATTTCAAAAGTAGGAACTTCAGGCTTTGAAACGAGTCTAGGATCGTTGTCCTGCGACTTTTTTCCACGATGTTACAGCAGGATGGATTCCCTAGACACGTTTTAATTTGATAAATTTCTGAGAGTGCGACATACTTCGTCTTCGGGGGGAAATTGCTACTGCAAAAGCGTTCGAAATGAAAAATGGCCTAAGCGAGTTAAAAGTAGAGATTCCAAGCTTCAAAACAAGCCTAAGAACATCGTCGCACGATCGCTCTTCACGGAGTTGCGACGAGTCGAACTTCCTAGGGACATATCGGTTTACAAAGGTCTCTGAAACGCGCGGTTCTTTACTCGGTCCGTCAAAATCGTCGGACAAAAATATTTGAAAAAAAAAAGAGAACCTAGCACTACCGTATCCTACAATGTTTGCTCTACGGTACGGGTCCGAGTAGATTGTTTCTCGATCGTTCGTTCCGAGGTTGCGCGCGATGTTAAAAATCACTTGAACCATCGGTTTAAAATTGCGGCGCATGTAACGATTCGTGTACACCGTTGCACATAGGGATAAAAGGATTTACGGAAACGGCGAACGGGTTCTGAAAACCGGGGCAAATATTTTATTGGAAATGTTGAGTGGTCGGAATTTCATTTCGCTGTCGAGGTGTGGGCGCGTTGGTGTGAATCACAGTGACAAGGGACCGATAGCAACTTCGGCTCGCGTTTCAAGTTCACGGGTGGGGGTGGGGGAGGGGGGGGGGGGGTGCCGGCGGCGCGCCTCTCCGCGCAGAAAGAACGACGGTGGATCCTTGTTAGGGGAGAAGGGAAGAATGGCCCTCTTCAGGATACTTATCAGATCGGAGCACGCGCCTATTGATTTTGGCTTAAACGGGGAATCCCACCAATAGATAGAAGTTAGAGCTGAGACGCGGGCCGGCCTCGTAATGCAAGTTTTTCTTCCCCTAAATCCCGTCAATCCGCGTCACTGTACTTGCCCCGGCAAATGAACATCTGCCCGGCGAGATTGCCCGCCAACTGCAACGACCGCCATTCCAAATTAACGATAATGTGCCCGGAACCGTTCCACATTGTTGCACGATCCACAAAATTGCTGCAAAAATTCTAGCAATTCTGAACGTAACGTTCTCTTCTTATTCTCAGGGATATGGATCAAAATTAAGCATACTGCAGCATAAGTCAAAGAAAATTAGGCGGGTTTTATGTCATCGCTTCGGCGAATTTCTATTTGTTTATACAATACGAACAATTGAATTTTCCACTTTTCCTCTTCGTGCATGGTTTCACTCCTCTTCGAAGGTTGAATTTGCGAATTTTTTCTTCGGAATTACTTGTCCAGTCGACTTCGCTCTTTTTTTATTCGAATCAGAAATGTCCATTTTATCATAAACAATTTTTCTATCGACAATTTGCAGGTAGGACGTTCCTATTTAAGAAATTAGTTCGAGATATCTCTTTCTGGCTATTTCGTAAAAATCATCGACGACCGATTCGATCGTTATCATACATAAATTAATCCTCGGGATTTGCTTTACAACAATCAAATTAATTAATTTAACAATGACAACACAAGACTGCGGATGTTCATGCAAAACAAACCTCATCCGCGCTAATTACAATATACAGAAACCGCGCTGGAATTTATCTCGTTTCTGAATAGTTTCAAGAACTTAAGAATAAACGCAACAGTGTTTATAAATTATTTATTTCATCGTTTATATCATTTTATAATTTCAATCATTTCCGTAACGAATGCAGAATAATATGTATACGAATGTTATTGTTACAACAATAAGTAACAAATTAATTATTAAGTAACTCTCTGTCGATGAGGCCAGGCGACTCCGAGAGAACCGTTCACAGTCGCCGGGCAATTAAATCGGTCGCCAAATTTTGGATTCGTTGGATCGAATCGTCCGAGAGCGGTCTCGAAGTAGCAAAGCAATATTAGAGTCCGGCGAAGCGTTCGTGAGAAATGGCAAAAATTTATATGCTGTTCGCGAGCGTTTTACTATTCGCATAGAAATCCTTCTAGAGTTACGCCTGGGGTCCTATGATAAAGGAGATCATCCTTTTTACGTCTTACACAGAGGATTCCTCGAATCCTATTGGTATTTCTATCCTCGAGGCGTGCCAATAGCGACTGCGAGACCCCGCGGCATCATAAATTCATCGCTAATGCAGCGCGCCAGGCGAAACTTGTCGGCCTGAAACGCGCATTTTTGCGAACTTACTCCTAAACAATGCTTAGCTATTCGAAACAGAGGGGGGGGTATGGGGGGGGGGGGGGGGTAGTGGTGGCAGGGGGTACACAAGCCGGGAAAACTTCGCCCGAACCGAGAAAAATAAAATAAACCCGTGCTGCCGGCGCGCGCGCGCCGCGGGGATTGTCTCGTTAGCATAATCTGCCAGCCCCGGAGAGACTGCCATACTTTTTCTTTCGCGTTCCTCTTTTTCCTCGCCTCCTTTTTTTTTTCTTTTTTTTCTTTTTCGCAACAATACGTCCCTCTCTTCCGCTGTCTGTGCGTCGCGCGCGCGCCCCGTTACAATATCGCCTTCTGGCGTCAAGAAATTCCGATTTCGGCGCCGATCGATTCTAACGGGTGTTCCGTTTCGATCGGGCCGCTGCTTCGATATGCCTACGAAACGGCTGGGAATATCGAACAACTTCTCCGAATGTAAGTTGTACGGTGTCGAGCGGATATTGAAGATAATTCGCGAGCTGCTACGCCATTTTCAAATTCGAACGTATCTTCATCGATTTTTGTGCCTAAATTATAATATTTTCATCGATTTCTCAGCAGAATTTTAAGCTGCGCCGATTTCATTGGCGAAATGCGCGAGATCTTCGATTTCGATCTGGGATGTGCAGGGTGTTCGAATTGGGTCGTTGTTCGTTCGGATATCTCGAAAAATGTCGCGGACAGAAATTCGACGGTTCGGCGAGCTCGCGCGGTGGTCGTTAGTTCGGCGGACACTTTCGAATTGCATAGTTAATTGGTCGAATGAATTATTTGTACTTTAATGTTCGAGCGATTATGGGAATTGGACTGTATCGGGGAGTAATGGGAATCGATCGGGCGCAATACGACACTGTAACGAAACAGTGGAACGTTATTGGACGCTAATCAAGTCGCCGTGACTGTTCACGGTTCAATTACGCTCCGACGTACTATTTGGCCACATTATGAGCGGGCTGTGATCACACCGTGACTAGAGCCCCCCATCCCAGTTCGCTATCTAATTCAATAGTTATGCTCCGGGAAGTTTCCCCTAACTTTTGATCATCTGATTCGAAACTTTCGAAGCTCAAAACTGCGCGACACCCACATTCGAAATATCGGCTTATCCACGCGGCTCTTACGAAATTATTCTCGCCGACATTTTCTGTTCAACAAACCGTTCCTAACGCCTCTGAAAAATTTCGCTAACACATTGTTGAGAACAATTGCTTTAATAAATAATTCGTTCAATCTTAGCATACAGATTATTTCCTTCACGAAGACAAGCGCTGATTTTCGAAATTATACTAATCGGCAACAGCGATAATTAGGTGATTGTTATTTACGTGAAAATAATCCTTATTCTCTGCTGAATAAGACAGTATACTTTCGCATTGCATTATTAATAAAAAAAAAAACATCGTTTAAAAATGTTCAAAGAGGACGCTTTCACCGAATGCAAAAATCCGTTTATTTTCATTTCGATTTCTCGCTTCAATAATTTCTGCCTATCGTTTCCGCAACCATGATACGAAATTAAACTATACTGTCTCATTTATTAGACTTCGCGGAACGATTTAACACAACGATTGACTCTATAGTCATCTTAGTTCCGTCGTAAACCGTTTTCGAACCTAAACGTGCCATTTCAAGAAATCAGATTTTCTCGAGAATGATTTGAGATTTCCCGAAAAAGCTTGCGGGATTCGAGTTCGGGACACTGGAATCTATAAAAAGAAACGTTGGATCGTTCGTAAGGTTCTCCTGTTTTCGAAGTGATCGTCGATTCCGTCGCGAAATCACGGTCCGACGCGCGCGGCTGTCGCCGAAGGGGTATCAAGAGCCGGACGGCAGCACGGACGATCGCCAGAGTTACGGCCAGGTATAGAGTTCGTCTGTTCGAGGTGTCGGTCGGTCCACCGTGTCCCAGCACGTGGCGACTATCTCGATCCGGTCGTCGCGATATATAAAAGAATTTTTGCAAACTCAAGGAGCTCGTAAATTTTACGAGAAACGTGGCGACTGGCCGCGGCGGCGCGGCCTGCTGACGGCTTACCGGACCGCTTGACTCGCGAACTTCCGCGCGTTAACCATCCGACCGCAACCATCCCCATCATTGCCCCGGGAAAACGGACATTTAAACGTAATTTTTTCGTGGACCCGCGCGTAAATCATCCGACCCCGTCATAATTTCGCGGTTGCGTCGCTCGTTATCACTGCGCGTGCACGGCGTTCGCGAACGGTACGCGCGGCTCGATAATGCAGAAGGGCCGGCCCGTTTACTATGATAATGCGACGGGATTTTCGCTTCTTTTTCCGTGTGAAATTTTCCGCGTTATCGAGCCTCGTCGATTGGTAATTAGCGGTCTTAGACGCTGGCGAATATCCACGCGGGGGTTGAAATTGTGCTGATCGGTGACGAATGAGTTTTGATGGTTTATTGGTACTGTTTAAACAAACCATTGGAGTGTTGTTTAATTGGGGTTAAATAGGGGGTGAAATTTTATGATCAAATATTGCAATAGAAATTTTAATTGCGTTAAATTTTAGTAGAAATTGATATTGTAGTAAGGGGTCGATGGGAATTCGAGTAGACTTAACGTGGATTTAAATTACAGTAGATTGATAATAGAAATTTAAATTATAATAGGGGTACAATAAAAATTTAAATTATAACAGGGATATAACAAAAATCAAATTTCTATTACATACTTACACAAATTTAATTCTATATCAACTTTTAACCCTTTGCACTCGAGGCTATTTTAGCTCTAAATCTACAATAATTTTTCTGTCTTATAGTATTTTCATTTTGAGCGACGAAGTGTATTATATATATATATACAAATTAATTCTCGTGATTCATACTAACAGTGGTATATTTAACAATTTTTCTAAAATTAAACATTTTTGCTATAAAAATTATTTTGAAGGGTGAAGGAACAATATTAGTGGTGTCTGAGAGGCACCATTCGAGTGCAAAGTGTTAACACAAATCTAAACAATAGTACATTTTTAACAGCAATGCAAACTGTAACGAGAATCTCATCAACGAATAAGTCACAACGCACCCTCTAAAATAAAATAAAAATCGAGCAAGTAAACATAGAAAAAACTCATCGACGCTATGTATTCTCATAAAGAAAAAAACTGATCTTTCGAACATCCTAACCTAGAACCATATAACGTCGTTTAGTTCGTCGTTCTCCTGTCCAAAAGTGTCCCATCCGTGCTCGCTTCCGCTACGTAACTACTGATCGCTGTATCCCCAGACCTAATTGGTCATCCGCGAAGGCCGCGTTGTCAGCTTTAATTAACAACGAAATAAATTGAAGCATCCCGCGTGTAGCCTAGAGCAGCCGAGGGTGGTGCTCCTCGAACGATGTTTGTCCGATCCTTAAACGGTTTATCCGTCGGAAAAGGCGTGCTCGGTGTGCTCGTCCGGTTTCTTTCGCTCGAGATAATTATATTCCGTTAAAAGCGTGCTTGGTAAATCCTGAAATTCAGTTTCTCGCGATCCGTAAGAGCAGGTCGAGACGGGCGCGCGCGCGCGGCGCCTGCGGATTTATCCGGCATAACTAAGTAGCGGCGTGGCGAATAGCTTTTTAACCGTTCCTATCAGTCTAAAAAGCCTTGAGGTTCTGTTACTTACCGGGCGAGGCCGGTATTCAGTCCGAGGGGCCGCGTGCCCAACTAAATCACACCGGATTTAAGTGGATTCTACAAACTCCCCTACACCCGACTACCACGATGTATTGCCCTTGTAGGGTAGTTGCGGCGCCATTCTACCGCAACGCGGATATACTCCCCGGCTAAGAGATTCGAGCCGGGAGGCCGCACCGACGCCCCCCCCCCCCCCCCCCCCCTCCCCCGCGCCAACGCGCCGCGCGCGCGAGCTACTCCCGTCGGATCTTATGAACGCGTCAACAATAAACCGAGTGCCTTGGTTAATTCGATTCCCGGGCCCGCTAACATCGATCTCCGGGCCGAGCTTCTGTTTTATGGCGGCGCTTGATTATCGCCCGACCCTGACGGGAACGTACAAATCGCGCCGTCCGACGGTCTCCAACTTCGCGGATTCTTCCTGATCCAACCGTTAAACTTGGCCGAACGGTCTTAATGCGAAACGATTCATCACGGTCTGCCGAGTGAAACGGTATAGTTTTTAATGACATTGTTGCCGGATAAACTTGCTTAAAGAATTAACGCGTCGATGGGTGACCTTGGCGGGAAGTATAACTGGCGCTGTCCAACTGTTTTTAACTTTAGGGATTTTTCTTGATCGGAGCCATGGAATTATTGGGATGATCTTTACGTGGAATTATTTTTTAGACTCTCCCGAGTAAAATGGTATATATTTTAGCGATGAATGTTTAAACATGCTTAATTAATATCTAAAGAGAGGCACTCTCGTCGTATCGATTTCGCCGTATTATTCACGGATTTGGGAATTTTTATCTTGGAAACTGTTCAACGAATTTAGTTAATCTTTTTATATTGCAATGTAGAGGTTCTGATTTATTGTAGAAAATGGTTGCCAACGGATTCGATCAATGATTGCCGAGATAATAATTTCAAAGTACGCCTTCCTTCGTACAAACACGTTCCACGAAATTTCAACGAATATGGACAACTTCGCGGACTTCTATTGTTTAAACAAAGTAGAATTCAGTAAAATGATGACTGAAACCCCACTTAATTATCCTCGTACAATGTTATAAAAAATCACACTTTAATGAAATCTCTTGACATCGATCCGAAATATATCGATCTTCAACCCTCTTCGCGTCGTCTATCTTTGTCACGTGTCCAACGATAAGATAAAATTGAATAATTTAATGCCTCCGTTCGAAATGATTCGAATTCAGCAAAATGGCGGCACCGCGGTGGTCTTGGTATCCGCCCAAGACTTTCGATCAATCGATAATTTCCGGCGCGAGATATCGCGGTTCGAGTGACAAAATCAAGTTTTACTTTTCCCTGGGAAGAGCGCGTGTAGGTTTTCAATGTGCCCGGCGCATCTGCGGCTTTCTCATGGAAGTCAGCCGACGGAAGTTGATGGAATCGCGTACAGGAACTTTCAATTTGCCTCTTTCAGCCGTCCGGGTTCCCATCGTTTAGCCGTGTTATTATTGTTCTTTGTTTCTCCAGCCGAGCCCCGGCTTCTTTATCGAATTTCATCGAGCCGCTTCCGATCGCCTGATCACGGGAATAATTCGCCGCCGGCGAAGACCAGCCCCAGCTTTTTCCCTCCCATGAGGATGGAGTGCTAAGCCCAAACCCCCGTAAACACGCTGGCATGGTCAAACCTGGCTAAAAAACTTTTTATTTAAAATATTCAAGATATAAAGAATTAAATGAAACATTAGTTGAAATTTCTCACTGATTTTGTAGACACGTGATAAGCATCTCTGACGTATAGCTTACAATTTTAGCGTATGAAAAATATAGAAATGGTGCTGGAACAGTTCATTGAAAGAAATATTGTCTTTATTGTGCGCGAAATGAAACACTCGACTGTCATTTCCATGATATATTGCGACTGTGTTGCTGCGAGAAATTGCTATTCGAAATTGTTCACAGCAAACTGATGTAAAATGTTGCAATTATAATTATTGGTTAAGACAAATTGCAGAAGCTTATTTTTTGGAAAAGTATTTATTCTTTCTTTAAGTTTGTTTTTGTTCGAAATAGGTATCAGAAATAATTAACTGAAATTTGGGCAGACGAAATGCTCTTTCAAACAATTAATAGAAAACATGAAATACTATTTTAAAATATTAATAGAAAGTTCGACACACGAAATACTATTTTAAAAAATTAATCGAAATACCACATTAAAGAATTAATAGAAATTATTTCTATTGCAAATTAATACAAATTTAAACATCCCACTACTGTCTCAAATATTTTTAGCCAGGTTCGAGGATCATTAATAAGTGTTTATAATAAATATTATCGGACACACTCACATAAACAAAGCTGTAGAATTGCGGTAAGGAAGGCTGCGAGACTCCGTGCTGCCATGAGAGTCAACCACTTTTGCGACGACAGTGCGGGAGATGAGTCGGCGATCTGGAAACAAAATATGTATACTCTATTTAGGGGAAACTTGGTTCTATATGTCGCGGTAAGGGTTGTCCCGTTATCTTCATTATTACAGTTTCTATAAATGTTTGAAGTCGCCGCCTCGCGACGAGAAATATCATCTTCCAAATTGTCTTCATTATCGCTGGTCCTATAAATCCCACGCAACTGGATTAAAATTATGAATTACAATGTTGTTTAATTGAAATTACGAATTACAATGTATGAACTAAATTTACGAATTACCATATAACTAAATTGAGATTAGGAATGACCATACTATTAAATTGAAATTGCAAATTACTATGTAATTAAATTGAAATTACGAATTACCATGTAATTAAATTGAAATCACGAATTACCATGTAATTAAATTGAAATTGCAAATTACTGTGTAATTAAATTGATATTAGGAATTACCATATAATTAAATTCAAATTACGAATTACTATGTAATTACATTGAAATTACAAATTACCACAACTAAATTAAAATTAGAAATCGCGCCTTGGACGAATAGAAATCCCAAATTACGATGTAACCGAATTAAAATTACGACCCGTCCCATTCGGAAGTTTCTGTTTCGGTGGTGACCATGGGATCCGTTCGCTTCGGCATCCATTTTTCATTCGGCGTTGCGCGCGGGCGTGAATTCGGTCGCGGTAAAGTTCGTTATGAAGAAGCGCAGCGCGCGCGGCAAAGTCCGCGGAGCGTCAAACTTTAAGTAGTTCGCATGCGGCAGCGCTGCGGCCGCGCCGGAGGCCCCGTGTTTACCAAATACAACGCGTAATAAAGCGACTCTTAGCTCCTTGGCCGTAGCTCGAGTTGTTGACCGTCGGAAACCACCTATTGTCCGGGATCCTTCTATAATAGCAGTTTTCAATCGGCCCGGCAATAAACCCGACAAACGTCTTACTCCCGGCTCCCCCTTTTTTTTCCCTCTCTTCCGCTAAATTGCGTTTTCGTTTGACTTTCTTACGGATTTTTCGGCGAAGGAGAGAGCCATCAACGCGTTCGACAATTTTTTTCGTTTAAGGGGGTTACGACGATTCGACGGGGGGTTTATACTATAATAAGATTATAATATGGATAAGTATAGCATATAATACAACATAGTGTACTATATAGTATATACTGTATAATATAATATTAGTATATGTAATACTAATTATATATACACATTATATTATAATATATATTTTAATAAGCATTGGACGTCTTAAAGGCGTCGATTGTACATCCATTTTAACCCTGAACGATTTAGACCCTACAGTGGGTGTAGAAAGTATTCGTACAGCAATCAATTTCAACAAAAACATTATAGAACTTTGTTTATTACAAATAAATTTTAACAAAAAAGATATGTACATATTCTTTGATATCTTCGGAGCAAATGTCATGAAAAAAAAATTGTTTATTTATATTCTTTATGAAACTATTAGCAAAACTCTTAAACGTGGACTGAAATATACGCGTAATAAGTATTCGTACACTTTCAACTTTACAATAACGTCTCTTAATTTTTATACATTAACATAACAAAAAGCAACTTATGTGTTATTCTAGTATTTAGTTGGATTCCCTTTAGATTGTATAATCGCTGTAAGCCTTCGTGACATTGACTGTACTAACTTTCTGGTGATAGTACTAGAAATGTTACTCCATTCTTGCAGTAGTGCATCGTTTAAATCTTTTTTTGAAGAAATATGGTAATTTCGAATTTTTTCACCGAGATGACTGCATAAGTGCTCTATGACGTTTATGTCTGGAGACTATGGAGGGATTTTTAACTGATTTGGTACGTTATACAGGATCCATTATCTTGTATTATAAGCATTATGCTTCAGGTCATTGTCTTTTAAAAAGATATAGTTGTCTTGTAGTTGTATTTTATTTGCACTAGCTTGAATATTTGTTTTTAAAATATCGATGTATAATTTATGGTCCATGATACCATCGATAAAATGTAGGGATCCAACCCCATTCGCACTCATACAGCCCCAAACTGTGACCGATCCTACGCCATGCTTCACAGTCGCCAGCAAGTTTTCTTTTTCCTGCTCGGTATTTTTTTTCCTCCATACCGTACATCGTCCATCTGGTCCGAATATGTTAAATATACTTTCATCAGTAAATATTACACGGTTCCAATACTCCATTGGAACGTTTACATATTCTTTTGCGAATTGCAGTCGCTTCTTTCTATTAGTTTCGTTCACAAAATATTTCTTACGAGCTCCTCTGCCATGATATCATCTATCCCATAGAAAATTACGCACTGTACTGCTGCAGACATTGATACTAAGGACACTTTTAAGTTCAGCTGCGATTTTTGACGCACTAATCTTTGGATTTCGTTTTATTTTACGCATTATCCATCGGCCGGTGTATTCATTTATTAATCGTTTACGTCCGCACCTTGCTTTATTCCTTAAAGTTTTTCGATTTCCATATCTGTCAATAATGCCTTGAAGTGTAGACCTCGGTCTATTCATAATTTCCGAAATCTGTCGTAATATTTTACACTTATTATGCAGATTTATAATAATTTTTCTTTCACTTTCAGTCGTCTCCTTTCCTTTTCGTCCCATTTTAGGACTACTAACGTTACGTATCTTAAATATAGAGCACTATTTGTTCGGAAAGGTTTCTAGACATACTGATGATATTTATGTTGACATTCCATGGATTACCAGATAATTGTCATGTATACTGTAACGGAAAGCGTCATGGAACAGGAACTGTACGAATACTTATTACGCGTATATTTCAGTCCATGTTTAAGAGTTTTGCTAATAGTTTCATAAAGAATATAAATAAACAATTTCTTTTTCATGAAACTTGCTCCGAAGATATCAAAGAATATGTACACATCTTTTTTATTAAAATTTATTTGTAATAAACGAAGTTTTATAATGTTTTTGTTGGAATTGATTGCTGTACGAATACTTTCTACACCCACTGTAAATGGACGTCTTCAAAACTTTTTAAACACATCCTTGTGCTATCTGGGATAATTATAACAATTTATAGTACATATATATATATAATTGCACTTTCAAAAAAGTATACATTTGATTAATATCAATTTTTATGACTTGCTTGTTTACACTGGTACATGCTATTAAAAAGCAGCGTTAAAGTTGTCTGAAATGCAATCTATTCAATGTTAATTATTATGACTTCTTTATTAACATATTTGCATACATACTTAATAATTCATTGAACATGTACAGCAATTATTGAACATGAACATGCACATTACCTTGACAAACGCGATCACCCGTATGAAGAATTCAAAAAGCGCTTGATACTAGACTGTATAATACTCTCTAAACATCGACGACCATTTTCAATTACTCTGAGAAATTGTTAAAAAGCCAGCTATTCTTGCCGACCTATTGAAGAGAGCAGGATAGAACGAAATTGATCGAATAGCTCGGATTTAATTGATCGCCAGGCGGTCGACGGTGCAACGGACGGCCCTCGCCGTCGGAATAAGGAGGGTGTCAAGACCGTCATCGATCCTCCGCAAGCATTCTCGCGGCTAGAATGAATTCTATACACAATGGAGTAATTAGAAAATCGAAAGTATAATAATGGTCGGGGTAAAAAGTGGCTGGGAAATAATGAGGCGGAGAGCAGTCGTCGAAGGGCGACGGTCAAAGTAGCGCGAGACGGTCGCCGCTTTCGACGTCGTCGCGGTGGTCGTACTCCTTCGACGTCGTCGTCGCCTCATTCATCTATCGGCGGCCATTTTTAAGTAATCCGCGTGCATCGTTACCGGTTAATTGCATTTTACGGTTCATTGTTCATACGCGGCCGTTCGTTAGCGCTCGATACTAAACGCGAAACCGTGGGTCCCGGTCATGATTCCCAAACGACGGCGACGACGAAATAACGAGAGGGACCCAGGCGGTGCTATAATTGGTGACAGGCCAACTATAGATGTCGTTAATTACGCGAAACGAGTTCGACTTTCGCCTCGGAGCCCACTCGGCCGCCCTCGCGATTCCTGTTTCGTTTAATTTTTTCCGACCGGCAAAGGGCATTAAAAGCTGCGACGAAAAAGCCGATAATTAAAGACAATGCATGTTGCGCTGCCAGTGAGCGACGCAGCGAGAGAGAACAGAAAGAGAGACAGAGAGAGAGAGAGAGAGAGAGAGAGAGAGAGAGAGAGCGTGAACGTATTTGTTCGGTGAATTCCTTTCTTTCGCCTTGTACTGTGAAACGAGTTCTCTTCCTTTTTTAAATGAAATTATTACACGTTAATTTAATAATAAATTAACGTGTAATGTTGGCCAGTAAAGGATACGCATGTTGATAAATAATGTTACACCTTGCTTCTGACAATTTGGACCATGTTACCATTGTGATTATAAGCCATTCATTTAACCGAGCCAGTCTCAAAGGATATGTAATTAAATGTGTAAATATAAAAGTATTATTAAAAAATTGTAAAAGATTGTAATACAATGAAAATATAAGAGTATAAATGATATAAAATAAATGGCGAATACAAATGATATAAGATAAATGGTAAATATAAATGACACATGATAAATGGAAAATATAAACGACATAAAATAAATGGAAAACATAAATGATACAAAACGAATAGAAAACGGAAGTGAGAAATAATGATGAGATCATAAACGAATCCCTTCTTCGCAACGTATTGCGAATAACGCAGGCACGTATTTTATAAACAAATGGAAAATGAGCACCTAATTATTCCCGGGCCGCGTCTCGCGCTATAATTGATCGAAATGGTCGACGTCGGTCGTAAAAAGCAATGTTTCGCGAACGCTATCAAAGTGTCGATGGTAACGAGGCAGCGAACAAGTTGCCGATCACCTCGGCAACGCCGAACTTGCATAAGTTGTAACCGTCTATCGGTCGGGACGATGGAATTAACGCTCGCCGGATCTACTTCCACCCTCGCCGGTGGTACAATCGGCCGGGCGCCTATAGTTCAACCACTAATTCTACCGGCTTGAATGGCTCGCCGAATATTAATTTTGCGGCCGCGCAGCTCGCACCTTCGGTTCACGCGCTCCGTACATCTTCCCAAAGGCACCGCACGGTCCATATATACTGCTCCGATGAAAAAGCAGTAACCACTTGTTGTCGAAAACTTTCCGCAGCGTCGGTAGAAACGCTCGTTCGTATCGAACGAGATCGACGTATTTTTCGGAATTAATTCCGAGAGAACCGTGAGGATCAGTCACTAGCCTTTTTGCACAATGTTTCTTGCTACATTGAACTGTATCTGTAATTTACTACAGGTCTGTAATTGTTAAAAAAATGTCAGTACAGAACGATCTTCGTAAACGTGATTGGAAACGAATTTTCTTCTAAAATAAAAGGGAAAAATATTTATAAAATCAAACTTCTAGATGAATAATAATTGAAGGTCGCAGGAAAAAGCTCCGAAATGATTCTGAATCCTGCAGAAAAAATATCACAGGTATATCATTATATTTAAAACGAGAAACAATTACATTTCTTTTCCCAAAAACGGGAATATTTACAGACCTCCGACAAATTTTGCCAACTAAAAGGATCTTCTCTTAAGACGTCATAATTTTGTGAAATCGATCCCAGCAGCCGATCTTAATTAAACATTAATTTTCTCTCGCGCTGTCTGGCTTCGTTCAAACAGGAACACTTGCTCGAAGTTTTCTCGCGGCAAATCCGCAATTTCGGGAATTTCCGCACGCACCTAACGCCGTTCTACTCGGGAAGAGTCGCGCTTTCGATTCACTTTTTTTTCGGGAGACGTAGGGCTCGTCGGTCTACGGCGATTAGGCGATAAAGCGTCTATCTGCGGCGTAGACGCGGAGCCGTCCGCAGTTTCGCCGGCTTATCGGCATCGGCGGCGCCGCGTTCAATGCATAAAGCGCAAAGTTCATATCTTATGCATACATTCATGGTGCCGGCGGAAAGCTGTGCCGAGACAAGGGCCATAAGTTACGCCGCGGCGGCGTTGGCCCTCTTTTTCGCTGCCGTGGAGCCGGATAGTCGAGGAATCGCGCGTGACGGCCAGTCGCGGATTTTGATGCCGGGAAGGGCGCGCGCAAACCGATCAAAATTCCATTTCCTTGTGGGAATTCATTCGTTCGTAGCCCCGGCCTCGGAGCTCATTGAAAAATGGCCCACTTACCGCGCTTCGCGGCCTCCTTTTATCATAAATCAATCGCCCGCGCCTTTCCGCTTGCTGCCTTCGTCCCCTTCTTCTTCCTCTTCTTCGTCTTCTTTTTCTTCCCCTTCGTCTTTTTCTTCTCCGCCGTCTTTTTCCGACTAGTCTCGCTTCCCACAGATTTTTCTTCTTCGATACTCTACCCACGACTGCGACTAATGGTACACTCGACTATTCAGACGTCTCGCGGCTACTCTGCTCACCTGTTAAACGTCTAATGAGCCGCGAATCAGGCTTTCGATGCCGGATTTTGAATCGAGACGGTCTCGCGTACGTAATTAGGCAGTTTTTTCGAGGACCGAGCCGAAGTTCATCGAAATTACGGGTAGCACGATGTAATGCGCTCTAAATTAGGGAGGGTTTCTGTTATCGGGACGGCGAATTCGTATTTGTTTAAACAATACAGCTGTTTGAAGTTTTGCTTATTCTCGCGAAAGCGAAGATGAAATTATTGGTTACGGTTTAATCGAAACGGAGATTATAGCTTGATATCGTATATCTTGATCGAAGCGAGGTATTCTATGGTGTTAAGCACCCTTAATTAAGGGGGGTTTATGTCATCGCTTCGTTGTTTTCGAATTTGTTTATAAATTACAGCTTTATGAAATTTCCACTTCCTGATCGGTTCAACGAGGGAGTCTCACAAACAAGCCTGCACATATGAATGTTTAGCTCCGAAATCAATGGACCGATCGAATTAATTATTTTTTTACCTTAATCTACAAAGTTTTCCTTACAATATAGATTTTTATTACCATCTAGAAGTGATTTTTGCAAGATTACAAGTACAAACATAATAATACTCTTATATCCAGATCTGCAGCAGAACAGTCCCAGTGATTACAATTAATTTATTTATAATTCTTGTATCCGAATTTGTTGAACAAAATGAAAAATCGTTAACATAGTGGAGAAGTTAGAGATTAAAATGCAAAGAGGTGCAAGTTAATCGGACGTATACGTGGCGAGATAAAAATTCGCGAACGCGACCTTACCTCGCGCGACCAACGATTGGGAAATGCGTTTGAAATTTATTTTTTACAATAACGGGTGCATTGTTTTTGTCACTTCTGCTGCACGGTGCAACGATGCAGCAAGGATTCTATGTGCACGGACGTGCACCGCGGAGAATGCGCACCGCCGCGTTTGTCGCATAATTTTATTATGCAACGGCATATTTTTAATTGCCAGGGAAATCGTGGAAGGAGTGCAATTATGTATGAACTGCAGTTGCAAGTTATTTACGCGTGTTACGGCAGCGGGCAGCGGCGGCGGGGCGAAATTGCAGGTGGTTTATATTACGACTTTGCGTTCCGGAACATTCGCTACGTTGCATCGTTCTGAATAGATGCCTCTTATCAATTAACAAACCGACCAAATTTACGGATATCACACGACGAAATTTCGCTGGCGAATGCACGACCCCCCCTCCCCCTGGCAACATCAAATTGACCAATGCCCCGCTGGTATACTACTTCCCGAAAATTAGGCACCGCTGCTTCCATTAACGACTGCTTCAATTGACAGCTCGCTATTATTATCGCGATAATTTCATCCGTCGGACAATTTACGGGGAAAGAAGAGCCACCCCCGTTCGTGTTCCAAGCAATCAACAACTTCGCCGGTCTCCGTTTTACGAACAAATACGAAACTGACAAACTGATGACACAAACCCCCTCTAATTATCCATGCATTATGTCGTACAATAGTTCATTTTTTTTATAAAATCTTCGCTAACGATCGAAATGATCGATTAATATCGAACGTGAGAGTTTCTACATTTCTGCAGGAACTTGGAACGTTCGTACTTTACAAACAATTTCGAAATTAACAAAGTGATGACATAAACCACCCTTAATTAACTTTGAACTATATCATGTAATAATTCATTGTTAATAAAATTCTCATTATTGATCGAAATAATCGATGAATATCGAATGAAATATCAATGAAGTAACGAAAGGAAGTATCGAAAAATTAATGAGAAGAAATATCGAACAATTTTTCAACAATTTCACGAACGAACGTGTTTGATAAATAGATCCGTAATGAACAATGAGCCGACAGAGGCGTTGTCTTTAATTAACAATATTCTACGTCGTCTAAAACGAATCGAGAACGATGCCGTAGCGAGAACGTAGTCCGTGTTGTAAGATCGACCAACTTACCATCCGAATAAGAACGACTTTGGCAACTGGCGCGGCAGTTCCCGAGCTATAAGAGAGTGTCAATGTGTACACTGCTCTCCAGATTGACAGATTATCCCACCTCCGAGAATCTGTCGCTCTTACACGCGTCGCTGCATGTTGACGCTCGTTCTTTGCTCGCGCGCGAGCCCTCTGCTGTACGTCGAACAGCGCCGTTGTACACAAACGGAACGCCGAGCGGGCCGGTGAACGAGTAAAAAATATTTCATTTACATCATTACGGCGAGTATACGGTGTCTGGTGCACGCCGGATAGACTTTCCACCGAAATTCTCATCATTAGACCGTGGATCTTCACAGAAAATACAAACACAGCAACTGCATACACATTTACTTCCCATTTAATTATCCATTTGTTTAAGGTGTTATAAATGACACAAATAGAATTATTAAATCTTTATTTTCTGTTTCGTTCATATTTGTCAAAAAATCCGCAGTTTACTTGTTATAAATAAAGTTATCATAAGAACAAGTGTATTTTAAGTTCGAAAAAGGAAGAAATTCCGTGGTTTAGAACGTAAAAGATAAAATTATAGCTGTTGTTATGGGAAACATCGACGACACTGTACTACCTGAAAATTATCTTTAGACTATTTACAACGTCTCTGTAAAATTTGACGCGAAAGTATTCGGTATCAACGGAGTTACGGCGGGAGCTAGATCGCAATGTCTGAGCATCGTTTTGCGTATCCACTTGGCGGGCAATTTTTGAGCAGGTCCCGTGGCAAGAGGCGTTCCCGTTCGGCAGGGAAACACCGCCGTAATTGCACCTGCCGGCATGCCGTTGCGGCATATGCTTCCCCATGAATTATGCCGCGGAACGGTTTAACACGGCGCAACAGTAATCGCGGATTCATGCGGGGTAATGCGAACAACGATATTCGTTGTACTCGTCATAAAGTCTCGCGGCGAGCGCTGTTACTTGGACAGTCGGATGATTATTCGTTCGAATAGAAAACAAGAATCCCGTTATAAATTTCGATAAAACAACCGGACACGCTGGCGGCGGAAAACCAGTCACCCGCCTTCGTTCCGCGATGGAACGTCTCCGACACGGAATATTCTCCCGTTTCGATCCATTCATTTATGTCTTTCGCGTTATTTATTCGTACCAACTTCGTATCATATTCTATTTCGGTTCGTGCGTTATTTTTAGCGAATAATATATCTTCGTTTTAGGAAGACGAGACATTCATTTACAACAGAGTTCTCGAAATACGAATTTTCTTCCGTTGCTGAAATACCATAATTTTCCGTGGCGGTGCATCGTGCCATTATTTTAGTCATAATTTCGTTAACAAATTTTTTAAGAAAAAATAATTTAAGGTATCGAAAGTAGAAACTTCGAGCTTTAAAACAAGCTTTGTAGCATTGTTGAACGATTCTTTCTAACGAAAATACAGTGGTCGTAAATTTTGAAAACTGTAGAGGGATGCGTAGGTTTAACAGATTTTTCAGGAGATGACGTTGCTCGACTTCTTGGCTGACTGATGGCGCAAAAGAATTTTTAATAAAAAACAGTTTACGAGGTTCAAAACTAGAGGCTTTGTTCTTCAAAACGAGCATAGCAACATTGCCGTACGATGCTTTTTCACGCAGTTACATTAAGTCAAACGTCCTAGGGACTTCTCAGTTTACAGAGGCCCCAGAAAGGGACACCCCTTTCTCCAACGTCAAAAACGCGAAAGCGTCGAAAGAAAAACTTCCGGTCGATCGGGACTAGAACGTTCGCTCTTAAAAACAAAACTTGGCTGTGTCACTTTTCGATTACGTTTCACAAAATCACAGCAGACGAAACTTCCCGTTCGATTCGACCGCAGGCCGCGCGACCGATCGGCGGACGCGACTTCGTTAACGCCGATGGTATCCGCACGAAAATTTTCCGCGAATTCGGTCCGCGACCCACGGGTTACAGCCGCCGGGAAGGGAAGTCCCTAGAAAATTGTTCCCGTATCGCTATCACCGCGGTAACGGAATTGACAGGCGGGTGAAAGCGGACGGTTAAGTACACGAGAAATTTCTTCCGATTAGATTTCTCCGTTAGCGTGGCGGTTTTGGGGGGAGGAGAGTCGGCAGTTAGAAAGGGCGGTACCGTTCGTGTCTTTGTCGCTGAGAAGAGGCCGGTATTTCCCCCCTCTTTCGATATCATCGAAAACCGAAGAGAAGAAAATGCTGAGCACATACGGAGGTCTCGCGCTCGGCCGGCCGCCCTCGCAACCGTATCAAACTTAGGTAAACCGAGGGTATACACCGGTTCCGAATGGCGCTGGCCGGAAAGGGGGCGGGAGGGAGAAATGGGAAATGTACACTTGTCAGAAGCAGGTATCGACGTCGAGCAACGGGGGCCGGGGCCAATTGAGCGAAAATATTTGTGTTTTTCTTCGGGCTCCATAAAATTTCTCAAACGGCCTGCATTCGTCCGATCGCGGCCGACGCGATTGCTTATAGTCGGCGAACGAACGTAACTTGTTCCCGTGCACGTCTCTGCTCCGCTTCTCCCTCTCTCTCTCCCTCTCCCTCTCTCTCTCTCTCTCTCTCTCTGTGTGCAGGCTGCCGTACGTTCGCTGGTTGTTCACGGTTCGGGGCCTAGACTAGTTACTATCTCGTGTAACTGACAGACGCGATAAATCTTCTTCGGTGTCGCGGCTCTGCCTCATCTTTTTCGTTCCGAGGGCTTACGGGAAACGAAGGCGAATCCAGAGGACTTTAAACCGGCCGGCGATACCACCGCCGAACGAATGTTTCCGAGGGAGTATGCTGGGTTTAGCGTTTTCTTTGTGGGAAAAGAGCTGCACAATGGCTCGGCGTACGTTGGGTACGAAACGCGGAAGGGTTGATTATCAGATTTTTCCTTCGAAGTCCGAGAGATGTTTACTCGACTTTTTTACTTGCTTGCGAGCTATAGGGTGTGTTGTATGTCTCTGGGAAATTTTACTTGGAAAGTATGGCTGTTAATATAGTTATGGTAGAAGATTGAAGAAAAAGGTATGACTTTGAAAATCGTACTTCGACGTCGATATAAAGTTATATATATTCTACTGTGGAAATAGATAAATTGTTTTTCTGTAGCGATCGAAATTGGAAGAATATAGCTTGGATCTTCTAGTTTTTGTACTGGTAATTTGTTTCTTTTTTTATTAAAAATTTTACAGAAGATGGTAACGAAAAAATAAACGGGGTTTCTAAATTTTAGGTATAAAAATGTTGTGATGTTTGTTCTATCGCAACTTTGTGAATCATGATCAAAAAATGATTCACTCGGGCTTGTTTTGAAGAGCAAACGTTCTAGTTTAATACATCCTACGCTTTTTATTTTAATGTTCTTTTTTTTTAAATCTGACGTGAGAATAAGAAATGTTCGTTTCTGGGGCCTCTGTAAACTGATAAGTCCCTAGGAAATTTGATCTAATGTAACTACGTGGAAAAGCATCGTACAGCAATGTTACTAAGCTCGTTTTAAAGCTTGAAGACTCTGCTTTCAGCCTCCTTAAACGGTTTTTTATTAAAAATCCTTTAGCGACAACGGTCACCTAAGAAACCGAGCGATGTCTTTCCTCTAAAAGTCTGCTAAACCTAAACATCTCTCAAGAATTTACAAAACTTGAAACCGCTGTATCTTCGTTAGAAGAAATCGTGCAACAATGCTACTAAGCTCATTTTAAGGCTCGAAGTCTCTATTTTCGACCTACTTAAGCTATTTCTCAGTAAAAAATTTTTTGAGTCAGCGGTCACCGAAGAAGTCAAGCAACGTCATCTCCTTTAAAAATCTGTTAAACCTAATCATCTCTTCACGGTTTCCAAAATTGAACCCACTGTATGTTCGTGAGAAAAAATCGTGCAAAAATGCTGCAAAGCTGAATTTAAAGCTCCCAGTCTCTACATTTCAAGCGTCCAAGTTGTTTTTAGTTCGGGATATTTTCCACCGGAATGCCGGCATAGGAATGGCAACGGGCCTTGTCTTGACAACGTCGAAAATTCAAATGATCGTTTCCTAGTGGATTTCTAGCCGGCATTCAAAGCGAAATTCTCCGCGGGGTGAAACGGGGCAGGCGACGGCGGCTCGTATCGAACTTCCGGGATTTTCCAAAGTTGCTGGCTACGATTTCTTTGACGAAAATGGGCGTGTCGGGTCGTAGGCATTCCTCGCCTCCGAGGATAGAACCGAATAATGTCTGCTCGCACTGTACTCTGGGAAATTCTTCAAACGTTCCGCGAATCGATGATATCTGACTCGCAAAATCTTCCTTTGTCCTTCGACCGGGTAGAATGCACTTCCGCGCACGTGACACGTTCCCTCGGTCGTCAGTCATTTTGCCAAGCGATGTCAACGAGCTGGCAATCCAGAAAATATTTCGCGGAAGTCCTACCCGATGTTGCCAGCCGTCGCCGCTTCGACAATACTAATCGTAGAACAGTAGACCTTAGCTTAATTTTAAAGCAGCGAGCTTCTACTTTCGGATTACGGAGTTACTTTAATTTTTTTATCGCGATGTTCCATTTAAAAAATGGCGGATAAGCGAGGCCGATCATTTCCAGTCTTTTATGGACTTAAACTTTTCTGGAGAGCTTAAACAATTTTTTCTCGACAAAAAATCGGTACGAATTTGACAATTGGAGTTTACACTGTAAAATGGCTCTTGAAATTTTCGTCGACGATTTTTTGTTTCTGTTTTATCGCGCTTCGAATGCGGGAAACATCGTCGGTGACATTTTTTAGCTAATGACTTCACACTGCCGGAACTATAATTATTAAATGTTTACGTAAAATTTTCAGTAAATATTTTCGTCAAACTTTAGGCAAACGTTTGCGTAAACATTTGCAGAAATCCTTGCGAAGATCGTTGCTGCCGTCGCCGCGCACGACGCTTTGAAATCTCGCGGCAAAAATTTGCCGGCGAAAAATTAAAACGGGTCTCCCGAGGCCAGCCGATTAAATTGGAATTAATATTGAATGCTACTTAACCGGTGTTACGAACAATTTCGCTGGAGGAAGTTTTCTGATATGCTTAATTTCCTCCACTCACGGAAGATGAATAAACTTTTTCAGCTAATAACCGGGCAACTTGGACGGAGATTATGGTAACTCGATTCATAAAGCCGTTTAATGAACCCTACCTTCGATCTTGTTCGAAGAATTATTTTTGTTCCCCGGTATTTCCTCGAAACTTTCCGCGATATTCGATGCGCGAACAAATCTATCGAAAACAGAACGAAACGTTCAACGCGCGTCTGCTGTAGCAATCGCCGCCGTCGTGACGTAATCTTGACGTGAACGCTATAATATTCTACTTGTAGAATATCAATACATCGAGTCATTATTTTAGTCCTAATTTTGTTAAAAAATTTTTTGGTAAAAAATAGGTTATGGAGTTCGAAAGTAGAGACTTCAAGCTATAAAACAAGTTTATTAGCATTGTTGTGCAATTTTTTCTGTCGATGTTTCGTAATTTTCCATATTGACCATTTTTCTAACGTTATCAATTTCGTTAGACGTTTTCTAGGTCCAGATTTCCTGTTTGTTATGACACAGCACATTTTTATTAAAGAAAATAACTAAGGACGTTCGAAAGTAGACACTTAAAGCTTTAAAATGGGCTTCGTAGCATATCTGTATGATTTTTTTTAACGAAGATAAAGCGGTCTCAAATTTTCAAAATTCTGGAGAGATGTTTAGGTTTAGCAGATTTTTCGAGAGATGTTAATGCTCGACTTCTCGGCTGACCGTTGACGCAACAAAATTTTTGCTAAAAAACAGTTTAAGGGGTTCGAAAGTAGAGACTTCGAGCCTTAAAACAAGCTGCGTAGCATCGCTGTACGATGCTTTTTTACACAGCTACATTAAGTCAAATTTGACTTAAGTCTCGTGAAAATGTCGACTATTCGCGATCGTGTTAAATGGGGAACAATAGAAGTCCCAGTTTCGCGGAAACAATTGCAGCGATTCATTAGACACGAAATTCACTGTAGAAAAAAGATTGTCAGAATGTGTTATTTAATAGTCGCAGCGTATTATCGTTGCGTAACCGGGCCCTCGTTAAAAGTAAATAGCTCGTTATCAAGCTGTATTTTTTATTTCGTTGAACAGTACCGGTTACAAAATCGTTGCAACGTTCGATTAATCAAAGTTAATGAAACATGGCAGACTCGTTCGCACATATCCGACGTTGCAGAACAAATGACGACGTTCTAATTGCACTTATGCGAATCGTGCGCGCGCCCTGAGAAAATCGATGAATCGTAACTTCGATTGCGAAGAGTCTCGCTGTGTTCGACATTCAAAAATGTCCTCCGCGTTAACGGTGACAGATATTTAATCGTATTTAGCACGTAATTAACCTTTGAACTCGCCTAAACAAGATGATATGGTTTAATATTTTATTACCAAGGCGCCAATATACTTAAAAAATAATTACACTAACGCAGACATGAAAATTGAATGAACCGTCTCGGTGACTCGGCGATGTTTTCATTGTAATAATTTTTCAGCTTATATAAATTATTATAGTACAATATTAAATTATACTGTATTGTTCAGAAGAGTGTGCCGAGTAACCTAAACCAAACAATCCCATGGTATGGCAATCCCATAGCTGCCCCTATTAGATCGTAAATCACGTTGAAATCGAGAAGTTCGCCTCGGAATCGGAAGAAACGAATATTCGAATGAAAAATCGGGAGAACTGGAATGAAACTGGAAAAGTTGGACCGTAAATGACGCGTCGGGGTGTCAAAAAGACAAAGGCGTGCCTGTCGGTGGGTAACAGTGACGGACAGAATCTGCGATCGTAATGGAAGAGCAAGGGCACGGCGGTTACGCGATTTCCGGACAGTTCCTTGGGTCCGGCTCGTTCCGCAGTCCGCTAACACGGTTCCCAAAAACCGCAGCCAAAGCGGACACGTGCTGCATTTGCACCTCGGAACGGGGAAATCTAATCAGCAACGTCCTCTTTGGCTGGTTATTACTCCACTCCGGCCGCCATTTCCGCGATCGCGTGCAATATTTTACCATCGCCGCAAAGCTTCGCGCTCCCCGCTTTCAGAATTTCGGCCCCCCCCCCCCTCCTTGTCCCGCGCGTTTTAACGCGCCTGCATTATGAACTTTGCTATTTCATTTTCAATCCTATCCGGCCGCTTTGATAGCGAAAATCCGATTTTATAATAACCGGGATTCCCGGCGTGCACCACCGCGCCGATTTATGCCAGCGCGTGTTCAGTCTGGGGGACCTTCGCCCTAATTAGAACCATGACTTCGTCGATGCTTGGAATTTTTGTATGGGACTTTATGGAAGGAAAGTAGAGACTTCGAGGTTCAAAATCAGCCAAGTAGCATTGTTGCGCGATTTTTTTTCTCACGGAATACAGTGGGTTCAATTTTGAAAACCGTGGAGGGACGTTTAGGTTTAGCAGATTTTTCGGGAGATGACGCTGCTCGGTTTCTTGGGTGACCGTTGGCGCAAACGAATTTTTAATGAAAAATAGTTTAAGTAGTGCGAGAGTAGAGGCTTTGAGCTTTAAAACGAGCTTAGCAACATTGTCGTACGATGCTTTTACACGTACTTATATTAGATCAAACTTCCTAGGGACTTGTCAGTTTACAGAGGCCCTAGAAAAGGACATTCCTAATTCTCACGTCAGATTTTTAACAAAATGGACACTAAAATAAAAAGCGTAGGTTGAATAAAACTAGAACGTTCGCTCTTTAAAACAAGCCTAAGTGAATCATTTTTTGATCGCGTCTCACAAAGTTACAATTGGACAAACATTTCAAAACTTCTGAACCCAAAATCCAGAAACCTCATTTACTTATGTCTACAACTACGCTTCTATCTGTCCCAAAATTGCCAATAAAAATTAAACAAACTACCAGAATAAAAACTACAATAGAAACTCCAACCTGCAAAGCGAGCCCAAGCTCATCGTTAACCTGACTTTTTCCGAGGAAGTTACATCGTCCGTAATCACCGTCATATTTACGAACTGCCTGTTTCCCAGAAAAATCTGCGACCTTCGACGATTCGGAGATCACTATAGCGCGATAGGATGGCGCGCCAGCCGATGATAGGTGTAGCTGGATTAGCACGATTAAGATGGTATCGCGTACGAGGGACAGGGTGGAACGAGGATAGGTAGAAGTCGAACACCGAGGATATCAGGGGGGCGGAGGAGGAGGAGGAGGAGGAGGAGGAGGGGGGGGGCGACCTCAAAGTATATGGCAAGTGAAATGGCCACGGCGCGGCGGCAACGCCGTCTCCGGCCTCGCATGGGGATATCTATGGTGGTATTCCGCGGGCGTGTTGCTCGGGATTACCGTAATGCAGGAACAGCCTCGACTTTGGCTCCGCTTCGGGCTGGCCAGCTCTCTGATGCTGAGTTACGCTCCACCCTAGATCCCTAGGACCTATTACACACGCGCCACGTCCCCATCTATATATATGTACGCCGTAGGAGACCGTGCCGCGATCCAATGTCAATTCTGCACAGACACATACATCAAACTTACGCCACGTCATTATTGCATTCGAACGCGGGACCTTGTCATTCGTCCGATCTCCGCTCCGCGTCCACTCAAAACTCCTCGGCTTCGAGTCTCATCCCCGGCTTTCGCAGTTTTTCTCGATTAAACCGTAACCCCGATCTTTGGCTATCTCTTACGGAGAATTAATCTAAAGACTTTCCAGAGTACAAGGATGTATATTCTTGCAATATTGGAGGTTTCAGGTTCAAACTATTTTTAATTAACATTTTTAGTTTTTGGGATATTTAATCGTAAGATTTTGGTATATCTCGCGATTAAACTGTGAAAGGTTTTCGACGACTTCTTATGGGAAATTGTTCTAGGCAATTTTACGAACACGCCAGTATATATTTTCACGATTTTGTTAATTTTAAGTTTTTAAAAAACAGCAATTTTAATGCTTGAAACTGCTTTAATGAACGTGTGATAGATAGTTCAAGTTATGGGGTGGTTTCTCAACGAGATTACATATCGGAAGAATTGTAAAATTTAAATAAACTATTTGCTAGTTTAATAGATATTTTCATATCGAATCTAATACCGTAAACCGCTTTTAATTACCATTCTTAGTTTATAAGATATTTAATCTAGAAGAGAGTTACCATTTTGACTTTAACAATTTTCTGTGACCAAATCATTTGAGTTAGGAGAACGATTCCACTATGAAAATATTCTACAATAACACGTATATTATCGCAATATTATAAATATTTCAATATCTTTAAACAGCATTTATCTCGAACGATTCGAGACCGCTTCTACTATAAATACAAAATGAAATCGGTTCGATACCGTAAAAAGCGAACAAATAAATGTATTTCCCTGTTGAATTGTTAAACAACAAGCGTTGTTGCCTTAATCGTTTTTTAACAAGTCGACGAGATTTTCACCGGGAATTCGATTTCCGCGTCGGCGACGCGGTGCCATTAAGCTGACGACATGTTGTGATTTTCTAGTGCAGCGACCATATTCTTAAATTGTGTTTCATTTACGTCATTGATCACGCCAGTTGCCAGGAACGCGAGCCTTGCGATCGACAGTTCCCAAACGAAGTTCTTTTCAATAGATGGATCGGAAGAGGCGACCCAATTGTTTAGCCGGCACAGTTGCCGGGAAGGGGGTCGGGGGGGGGGGGGGGG